>NC_084739.1:61050334-61212834 GCF_033978785.1 Entelurus aequoreus
CCGCTTGTCCCTTTCGGGTTGCGGGGGGTCCTATCTAATATATTTAATTAAAGTGCTTAGGAAAACATTTAACTTGTTGTGATTTAACACCTAAAACATTGGTACAAAAAATAGTTTCATTTTTAACAAGTTAAAAGCCTGTTAAGACGTGACCAAACTGTGTTTTCATATTTTTATTACAAAAAAAAAAAAAAAAAAAAAAGTTATGTTATGGGAGCGTGTTTACACTCAAAGTGGTTCGAAACAGGTTCGACTCCACATGCCGGGCTAGGCGCGCTCACCTCTCCTTGGCCTCGGCCGCGCGGTCCCGCTGCCGGCGGTTCTTGAACCAGTTGCTGACCTGCGTGGTGGTGAGTCCGGTGGCCTCGGCCAGCTCCCGCTTCTCCCGCGGGGACGGGTAGGGGTTGTGCGTGTACCACTCCCGCAGCACGCTGCGGCTCTTCTCCTTGAAGCAGTAGCTGGTCTCCTCGCCGTCCCAGATGGAGCGCGGCAGCGGGAACTTCCGACGGACGCGGTACTTGCCCACGGCGCCCAGCGGCCGCCCGCGGAGCTTCTCCGCCTCCACGTAGTGCGCCTTGAGCCAGAGCTGCTGCAGCTTGGGGTGGTTGTGCGCCGAGAACTGGTGGCTCTCCAGGATCTTGTAGAGCTCCCGGAAGTTGCCCCGGTGGAAGGCGACCACCGCCTTGGCTTTGAGGACGCTCTCGTTCTTGTGGAGGTGCTCGCAGGCCGGCAGCGACCACAGGAAGCGGCCCAGGCGCTCGATGTTGCCGCCCTGCTGCAGCACCTCGCACACGCACGCCACTTGCTCCTGCGTGAAGCCGAAGGTGGGCAGCATGGACATGGCGGGTGCGGAGGGATGATGCGCTTCTCGGCTAGCTTCAGACTCCCGCTCACTCTGGCGAGTCCGGCGAGGTCCCCCCGGCTCCAAAAAGCAAAGTCCGGCTGCGCAAAAAAAAAAAAAAAAAAAAAAAAAAAAAAAAAAAAGTCTGAGTAAGAAAAGTGTAGAAAGTTACCGCAGCCTCCTCCTCTTCCTCCCTCTTCTTCTTCTTTACTCCTCCGAGCGTCTCCGAGCTGCCTCCTTTTAAAAAACAGTATTCCTCGCTGGCAAGCGCGAGTGGACGTGGAGCCTGATTGGTCGGTTACCTGAGCCCGGGGGCCGGCGTGGAATTATTCTCCATGGCGACGCTGTCACTCAGAGTAACCTGACACGCGCGGAGGTGTCTGCCGTGGACCGAGCATTGTTCCCGTGGCGGGCCACGCCCACCGGTGGAAATATTACTCACTCAGGGGGAACAAAAAAAAAGTTTCTTTTTTTATTCTTATTTTGATGGACACCTGGAGGCGAGGCCGTCAAAGTGGAAGGTAAGTGCGGACTTTTATAACGTTTTTTTTCTCGTCATTTAAAAATGTCAGTTATAAAAAAAGTTAAGAAAAAATATTAAATGTTGCTGTGAAAGTTCAAAAAGAAGGTTCCTTTAAACTCAAAGTCAAAAATGCACCTGGACAGAAATTGAATACTTTACTCAAATGGCATCAAAACTCACTTTTAAGTTCTCACACACAGAACCAACAATAATGAGAATATAAGAAATGTATATATATATATATATATATATATATATATATATATATATATATATATATATATATATATATATATATATATATATATATATATATATATATACTCAAATGTCATCAAAACTCACTTTTAAGTTCTCACACACAGAACCAACAATAATGACAATATAAGAAATGTATATATATATATATATATATATATATATATATATATATATATATATATATATATATATATATATATATTATATATATATGAGAAAGTTATTTACAAGGTTCACTTTAGCATCTCATTGCACGTAACTGCGGTGCATTCAAGGACCCCTGATTAAAGTTAACAGAGGTGTCACTAGTTTTTGAAGACAGTGCCAGGTTTAAATGTTGTTAAACAAATGTTGCTGTGAAAGTAAAAAAAATAAGGTTGCTATAAAAAAATGCACCTGGACATTATTGAACACTTTACTCAAATGTCATCAAAACTCACTTTTAAGTTCTCACACACAGAACCAACAATAATGAGAATATAAGAAATGTATATATATATATATATATATATATATATATATATATATATATATATATATATATATATATATATATATATATATATATATATATATATATATATATATATATATATATATGAGAAAGTTAATTACAAGGTTCACTTTAGCATCTCATTAAATGTTGTTAAACAAATGTTGCTGTGAAAGTAAAAAAATAAGGTTGCTATAAAAAAAATGCACCTGGACAGCATTGAACACTTTACTCAAATATCATCAAAACTCACCTTTAAGTTTCACACAAAGACCAACATTAATGAGAATATAAGAAAGGTATATATATATATATATCATAGACGAACGTTATGTACAAGGTTCACTTTTGCATCTCATTGCACATAACTGTGGTGCATTCAAGGACCCCTGATTAAAGTTAACAGAGATGTCACTAGTTTTTGAAGACAGCGAGAGGTTTTAACCCCCAGCAGATGCACTTTAATAATAAGTCATAACAATAATAATGTCTTCATATGATTCGTATTACCCATTGATGATAATTATACCTGAATCAGATCATTTCTATTTTACACTCTGAAGTATAAGAAAACTTGATATATTTAAAAAATATATATTTAAGTGAATATTTACAGGTTATACGACTATCTATAATTATATTTTGGTCACTTTATATATTTGTTCGCACTTTTTTGTAAAAAAAATAAATAAAATAAAAAATAGAGGATTATCTAGATATATTAATCTCTTCTTTAAAAAGTAAAACAGTTAATTAGTGCATGTTAACATACATATACATGACATGTACACAAGGATGAAGCGAAACAAACAAGGTCAAAATATAATACAAATATTTGTGGTAGCATAAGAGAAAGTTATGTACAAGTTTCACTTTTGCATCTCTTTGCACATAACTGTGGTGCATTCAAGGACCCCCGATTAAAGTTAACAGAGGTGTCACTAGTTTTTAAAGACAGCGAGAGGTTTAACTCCCAGCAGATGCACTTCAATAATAGTCATAACAATAATAGTGACGTAATAGTATGATTCATATAATACCCATTGATGATAATTATATGTAAATCAGATTATCTCTCTTTTACACTATGACGTATAGGGAAACTTGCCATAATTGAAAAATATGTATGTGAATAATTACAGGATATACAATTATCTAAAATTATATTTCGGTCACTTTATACAATACATGGATGGATGGATATTGACTGTTTTGGCACTTAAAAAAACAAAAAAAACAATAGAGGATTATCCAGATATATTAATCTCATCTTTAAAAAGTAAAACATGTAATTAGTGCATGTAAACATACATATACATGACATATACACACAAGGATGAAGTGATACAAACAAGGTAAACATTTAATACATCTATTTGTGGCAGCATAGGAGAAAGTTATGTACACGTTTCAGTTTTGCATCTCGTTGCACATAACTGTGGTGCATTCAAGGACCCTTGATTAAAGTTAACAGAGGTGTCACTAGTTTTTAAAGACAGCAGGAGTTTTAACCCCCAGCAGATGCACTTTAATAATAGTCATAATAATAATAATGACGTATTAGTATGATTCGTATATTACTGATTGATGATAATTATATGTGAATCAGATAGTCTCTATTTTACACTCTCAAGTATAGGGAAACTTTATATAATTAAAAAATGTATAAGTGAATAATTACAGGATATACGATTATCTAAAATTATAGTTTGGTCACTCTACATTGACTAATTTGGCACTTAAAAAAATAAGGCACACATATAATAAATCAATTAGTGGCAGGAGAGGAGAAAGTTATGTACAAGTTCAAGTTTCACTTTTGCATCTCATTGCACATAACTGTGGTACATTCAAGGACCCCCCCCCCCCCCTATTAAAGTAAACAGAGGTGTCACTAGTTTTTAAAGAAATAGGAGGCTTAACCCCTAGCAGATACACTATAATAATATAATCATGATAATAATAATGATGTATTAGTATGATTCATATATTACTCATTGATGATAATTATATGTGACTCAGATCATCTCTATTTTACACTCTGAAGTATAGGGAAAATTGCCATAATTAAAAAATATATAAGTGAATGATTACAGAATATACGAATGTCTAAAATAATATTTTGGTCATATTGAATGTGTTGGCTCTTTTTTGTAACAACAAAACAAAAACATATTTAGGGGACTTAATCTCATTTCTGTAAATTAAAAAATGTAATTAGTGCATATAAACATACATATACATGACATGTACACACGGGTGAAGTGATACAAACAAGGTAAAATAAATCTATTTGTGGCAGCATTGGAGAAAGTTATGAACAAGTATCACTTTTGCATCTCATTGCACATAACCGTGGTGCATTTAAGGACCCCTGATTAAAGTTAACAGGGGTGTCACTAGTTTTTAAAGACAGCGGGAGGCTGAACCCCTAACAGATGCACTATAATAATATAATAATAATAATAATGATGTATTAATATGATTCGTATTCTTCATTGATGATATCTGATATATGATAAGCGAATCAGATACTCTCTATTTTACACTCTGAAGTATAAGGAAACTTGACATGTTATTAATATCTGTGTTACTTTATATTGAATTTGTTGGCAACTTTGAGGTTGTTTACTCAATGTAAAGTGCTTTTTACAAATACAATCTAATATTATTATTATTATTTTTTGTAAAAAAAAGAAAAAAAAAGGATTTAGGGGGTTAAATAGACATATGTTATAGATATGTTAATCTCATCTTTAAAAAGTCAAAAAATTAAAGTGTGGAATATATATTTTCTAGTACATGTAAACGTACCACGTGTGTGTGTATGGCCCGGCCATGTTGGATTTAGGTTGTTATGGGGGGCTCTTAGGAGTCTTGTGTATGGGGGCAAAGAATTTGGTGCTACGCCCCTCCCGTGGCCCCTGGGCCTAAAGTTTAGAAAATAAATATTGCAGTGAAAGGTTGCTTAAACGTCTAAGAAACTATATCTCAACATCAAAAATGAAAAAGGCTTTGCTCACCTGGATAGCAACAAACCTTGCATGGAACACTTCAATCAACATAATGATGATGTATTATCATAATTTGTACTATCCAATAATGTGTATCTGATAATGTCTACATTACATATTTATAGTCATATTAGAGTGGTGATTCTCAAACGGTGGTACGTGTACCACTAGTGGTACGCGGGTTCCATCTAGTGGTACGCTAAAGAAGTCTGTAAATATGTACTGTATATGGAGTATTATTGTGTGTAATGTTACAGTGGCCACAAATATTACATATACTACGCCTTGTTTTTGATGAATACTTAGGCCTACTATGCTACTGTATTTTAATTTTGGTCATTAGGGTGGTAGTTGTAGAGCCAAATATTTTCTGATGTGCTACTTGATATAATTATGACAGGTTAAAAATGTGAGATTCCTATGCTGACCACTTTATATTGAATTTTTGGGAACTTTTTTGTAAACCCCCCCCAAAAAAAAAGAAAAAAAAAAATTAAGGTATTTATCTAGATATGTTTTAGATATGTTAAAACCGAATTCATCCAAAAAAATGTCATTTTTAGTGCATATACATGACATTTACACAAGGATGAAACGAGGTAAAAGTAATAAATCTATATATGGCAGCAAAGGAGAAAGGTATGCAAAAGTTTCACTTTTGCATCTCAATGCACATAACTGTGGTGCATTCAAGGACCCTCGATTAAAGTTTATGCGGAGGCGTCACTAGTTTTTGAAGACAAGGGGAGCCTTAATCAATCAATCAATCAATGTTTATTTACCGTAATTTCCGGACTATAAGCCGCACCTGACTATAAGCCGCACCAGCTAAATTTAGGGGAACATACAGATTGCTCCATATATAAGCCGCACCCGACTATAAGCCGCAGGGTTTTGATGTGTAATTACCGTAGTATATAGGGGTTCCTGCTACCACGGAGGGGATTGTCGGGACAGAGATGACTGTTTGGGAACGCAAAGCGTCCCATTTATTAACAATAAATCTTTCAATCATTCAATCAAACTTTCACATCTTTGACATGGCGAACAGCATTCGTGCAGAGTACAAATAATACAACGGTGCAAAGTAATACAAAGTGCTCACCTGTACGTTATCAAAATAACCAGCCTACCGGTATATGAAAAGTCAGTCTTTAATCATTGTGTCATCGTCTTCCTCCTGCGTACTAAAACCACCGAAATCCTCTTCGTCGGTGTCGGAGAAGAACAGGCCGTAAATAAGCCGCACCCTTGTATAAGCCGCAGGGACCAGAACGAGGGGAAAAAGTAGCGGCTTATAGTCCGGAAATTACGGTATATAGCCCTAAATCACAAGTGTCTCAAAGGGCTGCACAAGCCACAATGACATCCTCGGTACAGAGCCCACTTAACCCCCAGCAGATGCACTAACAGTAATAATAATAATAACAATATATTATGATTCATATTACTCATTATATAGTATACTCAGTTTACATTTTTTGTAAAAAAACAAAATCAATCAATCAAAGTTTATTCATACAGCCCTTAATCACAAGTGTCTAAAAGGGCTGCAAAAGCCACAACGACATCCTCGGCTCAGATCCAACAAACTAAACAAAACAAATTATTCAAGGAAGGGTCGATCTATATATCTTCTAAATAAGTTAATCCCATCTTTAAAAATGAAAAAAAAAAAGCTGGTTTTACCAAATTCATGCAATGATTTGTTTTTTTAGTGCATGTAAACATAGCAAGTGTGTGCATATAGGGTGGCGACACTTTGCTACATCCCTGCCCGGAGGAGCCCAAGAGCGCCTGGTGACGGGGGCATGCACGTCCAGCTGCTATAGACGACAGAGGGAGCGTGCACAAATCAATGAGAACAATTATTTAAGAAATATGTTTCTAGCACTGTGTATAATATTTACTGTATGCATGTTCCACAAATAAAGTTGGATTGAACTCTGCAGAGTCTTGTCACTCCTTTCATGTCACTTTTGAGTCATTTCAACGGTGAGATGTGGATTAAAACTGCACAGTTGTTACTTTTTGAAATATAACATATGAGAACCTACGACAAAGTCAAAATATTTGGGTTTAATATACATTTAAATATTTTGTAGTTCTGGGGAAAAGTCTGACGTTTCCAGAATTTAGCTATCTCTTTATTTTTTTAATTTTTTTATAATACACATTGAGGTTTCTAAATAATATGTACCCATATCTGAAAGTGTGGAATTGAATTGAATTGAACATAATTAATATTATATGACAATAAACATACCTTAATCTAACCTAAACAGGCATACAATGCAATTGTGATGTAAAATCATTTGCAACAGATGATTTAAAGCCTGCATATATGATGCTTGTATAGGAAATTATATCAATTATTACATTAAATTGCATAAATGGGACAACTATAATAACCTAGTAGGTGGCTGGGGAGAGGGAAGTCTGGGTTTCCCTGCTTAGGCTGCTGCCCCCGCGACCCGACCTCGGATAAGCGGAGGAAGATGGATGGATGGATGGAACACTGGTGATGTAATTTCCCTAATTGTAAGACACCTGGGAGTGCTTTTGCAATCAATTATATATATTTTTGGGCATCTGAACATTTATTTTAAATCAACTAAAAAAACCCACAAACAAGGTCACGCCATGCTCGACTTTGCATGTGATTTGATATAAGTTAGTGTAATGAATGTGTACATTATATAGTACACAATATGCACACACGTAAACATATTGTTTCGTATTATATACCGATAAGTTGGTTAGTTTAGTATTATACATTATAATATATAAGTAAGTGTAATGAATAATTTTCTGCGTAAATAAATTGTTTTGTACCATATAAGTTAGTTTAGTATTATATATTATATTACATAAGATTGTGTAATGAATATGTACACAATATGGTACACAATGTGTATACATGTAAACATATTGTTTTGTACAGAAAAGTTCGTTAGTTTAGTGTTATATATTATAATATATAAGTTAGTGTAATGCAGAGTTTCTTAACCATAGGGTCTGGGCCCATCGTTGGGCCACTAGTGTCCCCTAGAGGGCCTCCAAAAATATATGTTTCTCAGCTGTGGTCGTATGGGCAGAAGTGGTACTCAGTTGTAATACACTTTTCCGCCACTTGTGGCAGTAATGACAATCTCATACAAACAGAAGAAGTCTGGAGCGAAAGTCATAGAGACGTTCAGTTCCTTAAGTGTAAAAACTATGGCTAAAGTAGTGAAGCTGTATTTCCATTTGCACTTTAATTTTATTGTCAGTTTTTTTTAAATAAATATGTATATCATAAATTATTTATTAATACATTTAGTTAGACTGAATTTTTTTATTTGATGTATTTATTTTATGTTTATTTAATGTATTTATTTATACTTATTTTTATTTATTTTAGCACTGTAATTTTTGAATATAATTAAAATCAAGAGTAAGATTACTAATTTAGTGTTGATATTCTAGTGGGCCCGGTGCTCCACTGTTGTGGAAAAGTTTGGCCTCCAAATTAAAAAAAAAGTTAAGAAACACTGGTGCAATGAATATGTTTCCACGTAAATATATTGTTTTATATTATATAAGTTACTTTAGTATTTATTTATATAATATTGTATAAGTTAGTGTAATGAATATGTTTCCATGTGAATATATTATTTTGTATTATATACATTACTTAGTATAATATTATGTATATTATATGATATCATATAAGTTAATTAATATAGTATTATATATTATATTACATAAGTTATTGTAATTAATATGTTTTCACGTAAATATATTGTTTTGTGTTATATAAGTTACTTTAATATATATATATATATATATATATATATATATATATATATATATATATATATATATATATATATATATATATATATATATATATATATATATATATATATATATTATAATATATAAGTAATACATTGTTTTGTATTATATAAGTTAGTCTAGAATTTATTTATATCATATTGTATAGGTTAGTGTAATGAATATGTTTCCACGTAAATATATTATTTTGTAATATATACATTAGTTAGTATAATAGTATGTATATTATTTGCTATTATATAAGTAAATTATTATAGTATTACATATTATACTATATAAGTTATTGTTATTAATATGTTTCCACGTAAATATATTGTTTTGTATTATATAAGTTAGTTTAATATGTATGTATATATTATATTATATAAGTTAGGTAATATAGTATTATACAGTATGAAAGTTATTGTAATT
The DNA here is from genome assembly GCF_033978785.1 of Entelurus aequoreus. Classification (NCBI taxonomy): domain Eukaryota; kingdom Metazoa; phylum Chordata; class Actinopteri; order Syngnathiformes; family Syngnathidae; genus Entelurus; species Entelurus aequoreus. The sequence continues at coordinate 61,059,718 of NC_084739.1, forward strand.
AATGTGTCCACTGAAATATATTGTTTTGTAATATATAAGTTAGTTAGTATAATAATATATATATATATATATATATATATATATATATATATATATATATATATATATATATATATATATATATATATGTATATATATATATATATATATATATATATATATGTATATATACATATATATATATATATATATATATATATGTATATATACATATATATATATATATATATATATATATATATATATATATATATATATATATATATATATATATATATATATATATATATATATATATATATATATATATATGTATATATATATATATATATATATATATATATATATATATATATACATACACATATATATATATATATACATATATATATATATATATATATATATATATATATATATATATATATATATATATATATATATATATATATATATATATATATATATATATATATATATATATATACATATAGTGGTACGCCAAAGAATCACTTAATTAAATATTTCAAAACAGTGTTACTGTTCAAACTTTGTGTAATGTTACAGTGGACAACAATATTAAATATACTTATTAATTAAACCTCTGCCTTGTTTTTAATGAATATGTAGGCTTACTACGCTACTGTATTTTAATGTTGGTCATTATGGTTGTACTTGAAGAACCACTGTATAATTGTATATAAGTTAGTGGAATTAATATGTAAACACCTACATATATTGTTGTGCATTACATGGCATATATATGATTGAGATATAATAATTACAAACGCTGCAAATAATTTTATGCATGTCAATATGCAAGTCAATACAAATAAATTGGGACGTATGTAAAACATGGTCAACAATAAAAATGTGATTTTAAAACCAAAAATAAATCACACTTTTTGGGTAGCAAAAGCAATCTGCCCACAACAATAGTACGATTTAAATTTTTTAATAAAAAAGCTATCAAGCAGACGCCAAAGCAACAGGTGGCGCTGTGACCCATTACTTTGGTTTAGCCGGTTGGAAAAAAAAGTTAAATGCACAGGTGACGCTACACGTCCTTTCAGCCACCTCAGCCAATCAGAATAAATTTGTTTCCGTAAAAGGGACCAACCATTAAAACAAAGTGAAAAACGTATCAATCTATAGTTAGCGGTAAGCAAAATTAAACATCATACAAATGTAAATAATAGATTTTTGTACATTTCAAATTCAGTTTTGTATAAAAAAGTGTTATAAAAAGTTAAACATGGGCTCAGGTGTAGTGGGTGGCGTACCCCAGGGTAACGTGCTGGGGCCCCTGACAGTGTCTTCCTACAGATGAGCCTAAAGAGGACTTATTACCAGCGCTGATGAACGCAGATCGCCTTTCTCCTAATAGGCGGCCGCCTATTTTCACAACCTCCCGCCGCTCACCTCGCCTGGCCCTCCGCGGCGACCCCCGCTAATTCGGCTGATCGTTGCAAGATGTGCGCGTCGCCAGAGAAAAAAAGTGTGCGGGATGGAGGACTGCAAGCAGCGAGGGTCCGACAACCTGAGACGGGCGTCGCGAGGGGCTGATGAGTAATATTCTTGCGGACGGCTCTTCCAAATGTGTTATTGAAGCCAGAGGCTCAGTGTCCATCGCAGTTAGGCGGACATGAGCGGTAATTGTTAGTTTACCTCCGTCTTGTTACCTCGCAGGCCTGGACAGGAGATGGAACCACATGGACCACTTGTGTTGACTTTTACACGCTTGGAAGACACCAGGTTGACGCAAATTATCCAAGCTGCAAAAAAAAACAAATGTCATCAAATAATTTCATGTTCTAATTGACTTTATTGGTATTTGAAATAAGTCTAAGGCAGGGGTGTCCAAACTTTTTCCACTGAGGGCTGCACACGGAAAAATTAAAGCATGCAGGGGCCATTTTGATATTTTTCATTTTTAAACCATAACAAATAATATAGATTTTTTTTTTTTTTTAACAATTAGGGCTCCTGGGGCCCGTAAAGGGTCTCAGTCATTAAAATGTTAAAAACAAGTCAAATTATTATTGCCTATTATTATATATGCCTTTTCTGTCAAAGACAACTTTGTTTTTTATAGTAAAACTGAAATATACAGTATTTCCCCCACCGCCCAAAACATTCAGAAAGCAATATTTGATGTGAAGTAATTGGAGCCCTGAAAAGATCAATAATGCATGACACCATTGATTTTATTTTCATTATTATTTTTGATTAATCACAGTGAAAAGATAAATAAAATCCCACTAAATATCTTTGGGATCCAAGAGGTACCCCACTCATAAAGTGATACATTTGTATTATTATTTGTTTTACTTTCAACACTTAAGTTGTTTGTTTTATGCTCTTTTGTCAAAGAAAACTTGGATGTTTTTATATGGCAACCACACAATATATGCAATATTTTTCCACATAAAACATTTTAATGTGAAATATTTGAAGATGTCAATAATTCATTATTATTGATTGTTTGTGTTATTTTTTTTTTTTTGAGCAATGGCAAAAAAAGGAAAATAAAGATAGACAAAATAAAAAAAAACAGCCTGCATGGCAGCTTTGTGTCAACATTGCAACATTTTGTAGTTAGATTTCACCTCATTCCACTTTTTTAATGTTTTTTTGATTTTTGCAATGGCATTTCCAGAATGTGTGGCGGGCCGCTAAACAATTAGATGCGGGCCGCAAATGGCCCCCGGGCCGCACTTTGGACACTCCTGGTCTAAGGAGTTAGCTTCAATTTATAACTTTAAATAACAGAAGCTGAAATTATTAGCTTTTATGTCTTCATAAATAACTTTAGCCACATGCTAATTATTTAACTAAACCAGTGCGAAGAAGAAAATATGCACCTCTGCCGCTATAAATAGTAGGATAGGATTTGTCTATAAAATTGTTATAAGTACACCTCTGCATACCATGTTATCCTTATTAATATTAAAGAATTTAAGAAAAAGAAATATAGATCAATGTACAACAAACATTAACTTTATCAACATTCTGTTTTAGTCTGTAACAGAAAAGATTTAAAGTGGTCTACAACAGGAAGTGACATCACATAAACCGTACGTACAACACCAGCCAGAACAAAGTTTAATGTTTCTTCCGTAAGGAAAGTATATTGTGTGTCTGTTAATGAATGTGTTTTGAAAATAAAACTTGGTTACATTTATTAATCCATGAATTCAATTAGAAAAAAGTTTCACTTTACTTTGTGTTATGTGTTATGGAGTGTAACTATTAATATTGATTAAATTCGGACTACATACTGTACATATCTTTAAATTTTGGACATAGTTTCAGCGCGGCCGGTGTCCTGATTGGAGTGGCGGCGAACAGCGGAAATTTATGTGTTTTTTATTGATGCACACATGTTAAAAGCGCAATTTTACAGTACATTTAAGGGGAAAAAAACTGTTATGCAAGCAGAAAATCGTTATTCATTTTCAACTCTTTTCCCTAAAATACACATAGAAGCTATAGAGTGGGTTTTAGCCAATTCTTCGATTAATTGAACAAAAAAATCGATAGATTACTCGATTACTAAAATAGTTGATAGCTCCAGTCCTAGTTAAAAGATTTCATTGCGTGTCTAAGTACTTTTTGCGCACGTTCAACAAACAATGATCATAATGATAGCCGTGATAAAACATTTTTATATTGTTACATCCCATTTGAAAATATAATTCCTAATGGCTTAGCTCAGGACTTCTCACTACAAAACGTGCTCATTGGAGCCATTAATCCTGACTTCCTCATTTTGATTAAAAAAAAAGTCATCGGAAAAAAAACAAAAAACATATTAAACTATATATATTTTTTGAGCGACTCGAACCATTTAATACTGAAAAATGAAATGAAAAAAAACCTCAATAAATAATCATGCATCAATTGCTGAATGTGCTCAAAAAGTACTTACACACATAATTAAATCTTTTAACTAAGACTGCAGCTATCAACTATTTTAGTAATCGAGTCATATATCGATTTTTTGTTCCATTAATCGAACAATTGGCAAAAATCTATTAGATAGATCCAATGTGTATTTTAGGGAAAAGAGTTGAAATAAACAATTTAAAAAAATAAACAAAATGTTTTTTGCTTGCATAACTTTCATTTTCATGGTACAAATATATACTATCAGCATAATACAGTCATCACACAAGTTAATCATCAGAGTATATACATTGAATTATTTACATTATTTACAAAATATTAAATAATTAAAATCAATGGTGTCCTGCATTATTGATCTTTTAGGGCTCTAATTACTAAATACTGCATATTTCAGTTTTACTATAAAAAAAACTAAGTTGTCTTTGACAGAAAAGGCATAAAACCTTTTTTTTTATTTTTTTTACTTTATATCCAATCCAATCCAATCCACTTTATTTATATAGCACATTTACACAAGAAGAATGTTTCCAAAGTGCTGCACAGCCATGTTAAAAACAATATTAAAAACAATATTAAAAACGATATTAAAAATAATATTAAAAACAATATTATGCTACACCAATGACTGAATAAAAACAAAGAATAAATGAATAGAAAACCAATACAGAGACAATATAAAAAATACAAATGATTAAAAACGATTTTAAAGGGTAAAACCAATTAAAACAGTAAAATAGACATCAAAATTTAAAACCCTAACCCTAACCACACAGGACAACAGAGGACAGAAGACCACACAACTCACGTAGTGTTAAAAGCCAAAGAATAAAAGTGGGTCTTAAGACGAGACTTAAAACACTCCACTGTGGAAGCAGTTTGAACATGGAGGGGCAGAGTGTTCCAGAGTTTAGGGCCGACCACAGAGAAGGTCGTGTCTCCCCTGGTTTTAAGTCTCGTCCTGGGCACCACGAGCTGGAGCTGGCTCTCGGACCTCAGAGCGCGCGCAGGTGTGTAAATTTGGATGAGGTCCGAGATATACTGAGGTGCCAGTCCATGTAAAGCTTTAAAAAACAAACAGCAAGGATTTAAAATCAATTCTAAAATGAATAGGGAGCCAGTGCAAACTCCAAGAATTGGGGTTATATGCTCACGTTTCCTGGCCCCTGTTAAAAGTCGTGCTGCCGCGTTCTGGACTAACTGCAACCGGGAGAGAGCTTTTTGGCTAATGCCAGCATAAAGTGCATTGCAGTAGTCCAGGCGACTTGAAATAAAAGCATGCACGACTTGTTCAAAAAGGTTAAAAGATAAAAATGGTTTTACCTTTGCTAAAAGACGAAGATGATAAAAACACGATTTTAAAACGCCATTGACTTGTTTGTCAAATTTAAAATCGCTGTCTATAGTGACGCCAATGCTGGTGACTTTGGGACGCACATGATTTTGCAATGGTCCCAAGTCAGTGAGGGCCGGACCAAAAACTGAAATTTCCGTTTTTCCCTCATTCATTATTAAAAAAATCTGGGCTAACCAAGCCTTGACATCACATAGACAGTTGAGAAGGGGTGTCAGGGGGCCGTGGCCTTTTGAAATTGGCATATACATTTGGCAGTCATCTGCATAGAAGTGATAAGACACTCCATGTTTCTTAAAAATCTCTCCAAGAGGGAGAATGTACAAGGAAAACAGGATGGGGCCTAGAATGGATCCCTGGGGGACACCACAGTAAAGCGGAGCAGAAGAAGAGGTGGCGTCCCCCAGCCTGACAGAGAAGGACCTCTCTGACAGGTAGGATCTGAACCACTCTAATGCAGTCCCCCTGACACCCACACAGAGTCTCAGGCGGTCTAAAAGAATTGTGTGGTCGACTGTGTCAAAGGCAGCTGTAAGATCTAAAAGCACTAAAATGGCAGAGCTACCAGAATCAGACATTAAAAGCAAGTCATTAAAAACCTTTAAAAGTGCAGATTCAGTACTGGCAAAGCCTTGTATCCAGACTGAAATGGATCTAAAGTGCTATTTTCATCTAAAAAAGGCTGCAGTTGCGCTAAAACACATTTCTCCAGAATTTTTGACACAAAAGGTAATTTGGAAATGGGCCGATAATTTGACAAACATGTCGGATCTAGACCTGTTTTTTTTAATCAAAGGTTCGACAACAGCTCTTTTACAAAAAGAGGGGACACAGCCAGAAATCAAGCTGCTGTTGATGATGTCCCTAACAGACAAGTCAATAGTGTCCCAGATTTCTTTAAAAAAGCGAGGGGGGACTGGGTCTGTGGGACAGGACGAGGGTTTCAGTTTGTGGACTATTTATATCAACCTGAAGTTGATATAAAGATTTACTGTAAGCGTTAAATAAAAAATAATAATTTGACTTATTTTTTACATTTTAATGACTGAGACCCTTTATGGTCCCCGGGAGCCCTAAAGGTTAAAAAAAAAAAAAAAAAATCCATATATTTTGTTAAGGTTTTTAAAATGAAAAATATCAAAATGGCCCCCGCATGCTTAAATTTTTCCGTGTGCGGCCCTCAGTGGAAAAAGTTTGGACACCCCTGATGTATGAGCTATCTGAGCAAAAAATTGTTATGCCTCCACAACTTGTAGAAAGGATGGTCCCCACAAGTGATGATCAAAAAACTTGGTCCCCATTCCAAATGATAACCAGTATGTGTGTGTGTGTGTGTGTGTGTGTGTGTGTGTGTGTGTGTGTGTGTGTGTGTGTGTGTGTGTTGGTCACACCATTGAGGTCAATCCGCTCGATCCGTCAGCGCGTGTGATTTGTGTTTATTTTCAGGAGTCTCTCAGTCATCGCAGCCTCACACTGAGCTCCTTATGTGCCGCCCAGCGCACTTAAACAAGAGGGCGTTTGCACAGCGCCGCAAATTTCGGACGTCACGGCGGTCCCAGCACGTCTCCTCGCACATTTCACGCTCCCAAACCCTTAACGGGGAAATCTGACCTCAGACCTGCCTTTCGTCAAAAAGGCCGCGACGGTTGTCGTGATTTAAACGTCGACGACGTCAGCGCTGCGAACCACCGTTGTGGGCGATCGCGTGTCGTGAAGGGATAATAAACTGTGTGTTTTCCTTAATTAGTTCATACGGGCTAAAGTATTGGGACACGGGGGCTGTCACGCCGACAGGAAGTGAAAAGACTCGGAGGTCATCTCCATTTTAGTTCATCTTAAAGGTGTTCTCCCGCACCAAACTCCTCCTTGCATGCTATGCGTACTAAGATACATCATTACTAGAGATGTCCGATAATGGATTTTTTGCCGATATCCGATATTCCGATATTTTCAAATCTGAATTATCGATTCCGATATCAACCAATACCGATATATACAGTCGTGGAATTAACACATTATTATGCCTAATTTTGTTGTGATGCATTAAACAATGTAACAAGGTTTTCCAAAATAAATCAACTCAAGTTATGGAAAAAAATGCCATATTTATTATTGAAGTCACAAAGTGCATTATTTTTTTTTAACATGCCTCAAAACAGCAGCTTGGAATTTGGGACATGCTCTCCCTGAGAGAGCATGAGGAGGTTGAGGTGGGCAGGGTTGGAGGTGGGCGGGGTTTTGTAGGGAGTAGCGGGGGGTGTATATTGTAGCGTCCCGGAAGAGTTAGTGCTGCAAGGGGTTCTGGGTATTTGTTCTGTTGTGTTTATGTTGTGTTACGGTGCGGATGTTCTCCCGAAATGTGTTTGTTATTCTGGTTTGGTGTGGGTTCACAATGTGGCGCATATTTGTAACAGTGTTAAAGTTGTTTATACGGCTACCCTCAGTGTGACCTGTATGGCGTTGACCAAGTATGCGATGCATTCACTTGTGTGTGTGAAAAGCCGTAGATATTATGTGATTGGGCCGGCACGCAAAGACAGTGCCTTTAAGGTTTATTGGCGCTCTGTACATCTCCCTACGTCCGTGTACCACTCCATATAGCGGCGTTTTAAAAAGTCATGCATTTACTTTTTGAAACCGATACCGATAATTTCTGATACCACATTTTAAAGCATTTATCGGCCGATAATATCGGCAGTCCGATATTATCGGACATCTCTAATCACTACGATTCTGGGGAAACTATAAAGACTCTTGTCCATCTTCTTACTTATTACAGGTTTATCTTGAGACATCGCAAGAATCATGTTAGAGCAAAACCTTCAAAACATGTAAGTAACGTTTTGTCATTCAAGTGTAAAAAATAAGCTAAGAAGGGTATAATAAAGCTAAACTAAGGATGTCAAATTTAACACATTAAATCCAGGAATTTCCGTTATTGCAATTGATCGTGGTGCATCGCCACGGCAAAATATGCCGCCGCAGCTTAAAAATGATGTGTTTTTTTAACATGAAAACAAATGAATATAATATCATGTATTTTAGCCCCCAGAAGAAGTCACACAAAGTCTGACGCTCTTTTTAACTTTTGTTGTCAATCTTATGCTAACAACCGGGCCAGTTCCAACACGTATTCCCTCCTGTGCGCACACTTCAGTCTCCATGCTTCACTCGCAGACACACAACTACACGTCCTCATTCTCCGCCAATCCCCTTTCAGGCACGGTGTGTTCACGATCATCTGAAAATTAACCTAAAAAACACATAAACATTAACATATATATATATATGTGTATATATACATATTAGGGTTGTCCCGATACCAATATTTTAGTACCGTTACCGGTAACGGTACCAAAATGTATTTTGATACTTTTCGATACTTTTTGGTATTTTTCTAAATGAAGGGGACCACAAAAAATGGCTTTATTGGCTTTATTTTAACAACAAATCTTACGGTACATTAAACGTATGTTTCTTATTGCAATCGAAGAACAATTTTGTCCTTACATAAAATAGTGAACATACTACACAACTTTTATTTTAGTAGTAAGTAAGCAAACAAAGGCTCCTAATTTGTCTGCTGACGTATGCAGTAACATATTGTGTCATTTATCATTCTATTTTGTCAACATTATGAGGGACAAGCTGTAAAAATGGATTATTAATCCACTTGTTCATTTACTGTTAATATCTGCTTATTTTCCATTTCAACATGTTCTATCTACACTTCTGGTAAAATGTAATATTCACTTCTTCTACTGTTGTTTGATACTTTACATTAGTTTTAGATGATACCACAAATTTAGGTATCGATCCGATACCAAGTAGTTACAGGATCATACATTGGTCATATTCAAAGTCCTCATGTGTCCAGGGAAGTATTTCCTCAGTTTATAAACATCCATCCATCCATCCATCCATCCATTTTCTACCGCTTATTCCCTTCGGGGTCGCGGGGTACAGCGACAATCGGGCGGAAGGCGGGGTACACCCTGGACAAGTCGCGACCTCATCGCAGAGTTTATAGATAGATAGATAGATAGATAGTACTTTATTGATTCCTTCAATTACGCGATTATAAACATAATATGAATTTTTTAACAAAAGGAAAAAAGATTTTGTGACGATTAGATATGCTATTGTACTTAATATCATTTCAGTGGATGTTAGTTGTAGATCCACCCATGGCATTTGTTTACATTCAGGGGTGCTAGCTATCGTATCCTCCTACGGTGTGTGGTGAAGCATGTTTAGCTATTCCTCGTCCTGCAGGGATAATACTTGTAAAAAACGTACTTTATTTGTCGCCATGGAGACCAGGATTAGTGATTTAGAAGTAGCTAAAACACTGCCGACTGCGGATGGACGTTCCCCGCTAGCTAGCCATGTCTTAAAGCACCTCTTCCTGAGGGCGTTTCAGTGTTATGACTTCACCTTTATCGTTAGTTTTAGGCCAAAATGCGTCCGTTCTCCCTTTTCTAACTACACACAGGGTCTGCTTGTAAGTACTCTGTGATTGTGCACTGCCGAACATGCTCCTCTGCTCATAAACCAGCAATGTCACGACGTGACGACGCGTCGTCATACCCGGGAACCGGTACTTTTCAAACAGAGTATAGTACCGTTTTTGATTCATTAGTACCGCGATACTATACTAGTAGTATACCTTACAATCCTAATACATATATATATATATATATATATATATATATATATACATATATATATACATACATATATATATATATACATACATACATATATATATACATACATATATACATATATATATACATACACATATACATACACATATATATATATATATACACACACATATATATATATATATATATATATATATATATATATATATATATATATATATATATATATATATATATATATATATACATATATATGTATATTTGCGCACTATTGACTAGTGATGCACCGAAAAAAGACTTTGATCACCAGAACAGCACTGCTGAAACCGGATGTTGTGATGACGTAAGAAATACGCATAGGACGTAACTTTCTAATATCTGAGATATACCCGTGGACAGCCATCTACAGAATATTAAAAGGACGGTGGCGCTCTTTTAAGGAGAGAAGGATCGCAGCAGTGAGTGAGTGTTTTGGGACAGTAGAAGCTCAAAACACGAGTACGGTCTACAATAACATCAGAAAAAGATGCCAGATTTGTTGACAGTTGGTTTTTACTAAAGTAAAAGGTTTTATCCGGGCCGCGGGATGAGTTTGCTAAGTATAAAAATTAGCCAAAATTTTTTAATGAAAGAAACCGCTGTTCTAAATGTGTCCACTAGAGGTCGCAATCGCAATTCTTTGTATCTTTGTAGATGATGCTACATATGTGAAAAAAAACAACAAAAAAACACATGATGTTAGTACACCAGTCGAGGAAAGTGAGCAAACTACATAAATAACATACTGTAATTTGATTTTGATATTATTTTTTTATCTTGATGGATTGAAAATTAACACCAATGAGTTGACTGATCAACATTATCACACACTTTACTCAGAAAGTATAAAAAAACGACAAATAAAGGTAGAATACTATTAACCGCAACATGTGAATGTAAAAAACAACAACATTAGAATTTGTACATTTTCAGAATGTGCTTGTTCTATTTTTAAACAAACAAAACAATCTGAAGGTGTCTTTATTTTTAAGTTATCGTGCCGTGATTTTACCAGTCCGACCCACTTGGGGGTAGATTTTTCTCCATGTGGCCCCCCATCTAAAATTAGTTTAACAGCCCTGTTGTACAATAAGCAGCAACAATGGAAAAATACAGCAAAAATATTTAATATCAAAAATATATATGTTAATACTACTTATTAACAGATTTGTTTTTTAATGAATGTATATATATTTTTGCATATATAAAGAAAATATATGCATCAAAGCCGATTATGCAAACTCTACGATGACATCAAGCCTGAGCTCATACGATTAATCACGATAAATGATCATATTTATAATGTATAAACACAAAGTTACTATGCATTTATCCATGCACAGGCTTCTTTACCTTACCTACGGACGGTTACTTCAGAATCCGACTGGTGTGCTCGCTGGAAAATCAAAATTACCTCCATGGGACTTTAGATAAAACAGTTACCAGGTTTTGGGGGGAAAATTCCATGCATTCAAGTAAAACCTTAAAAAAAATGTTCACAATAAAATTGTGTCAAAACGGGGTGTTTTCTATAGTTAATAGGAATCATGCAAACAAGTAATTTACTGGGATTAATAACAATTCACATATATGATTAATCTGATTAAAAACATTACAAAACAAGTCATGTACTTACACAAAGCTATGATGACAAGCGTTTAAAGTGTGGAGAGGAGGCTTTTGAAACTTGACTTCTTCAATCTAGCTCTTTATGACCATGAAAAAGTGTAAACAAAAAGTGTGTATTAACAAATAAATACCTTAAACTGGTGAGTCAACTCATAAAAATACGATCCAGCGCTCACATCAAGCTGTGCAGTCAATTCTTATTTATTGCTCCTGCCATATTGTACTGAGCAGCCAAGTCAAAGACGCTTGTACAATTTTACGTAAAAACACGTTTTATTTCCAGCCCTATAATTGTCATCACACTTTTTTTTTTGCCTCTCTCAGTAGGGATGTCCCGATACAACTTTTTCATTTTCGATAAGATACCGATATTTGAGCCTTGAGTACTGGCCGATACCGATATTGATCCGATACAATATCTGCACGAATCATACCTACTTTTATTATTTTATAGTGCGGAATGTTAGAGAAGTTTTGCCCAAGTGAGATTCCTCAAACATAGAACGATGGTCGGTATGAAAAACACTAACCTATTTATTATTAACCCTCTGTAATGGACTTATGTTGTCTTTAAGTTAAAGTGGAGTGGTAATTGTTTTTGGGCGACACCTGACGGCCAAAATAATTCATTAAATTAAGCTCATGACGCAGTAAGTAGAATGATGCGGACACTTTTCTTACTGGATACTTTCTAATCAGCTTTGGAGACTTTGTATGTGTAAGCAATATGCAACTAGAATTATTTGATGCCTGTTTATATTGACAAATGTGCTGTTTTACACTGAAATATTGTTAATTCAAGACACTTATTACGTATGTCTAGTTTGTGTGCTATTGTGTGCTTAGCTGTTGTGTAGCTGCTAGCTCAGAGTAGCCTATGGTAGTGTTTCTTCACCTTGTTTTAACTCGAGACACAACTTTTCCACTACAGTGAAGCCACTAAAATATTAACACTAAATTAGTAATCTTGCGCATGATTTGAATTTTATTCAAACATTTGTATTTATTTTAGTAAAAATGAATACAATTAACTATAAATAAATACATGTAATTAAAAAATATATACATTATCTTCTTTTAAACTCTGACTCAATTTATTAATAAATACTTTATAATACACGTTGTCTAAATAAACTGTCAATAAAATTAAAGTGCTAATGAAAATACAGCTACAGTACTTTACTTAGTCATAATTTTTGCGCTTAAGGAACTTCTCTATTATTTTTTAGCTCAAGACTTCTTCAGTTTGTTTAGAATAGAATATAATAGAAAGTACTTTCAGCACCACAGTTAGCTCACAATAAACAATAAACACTATTTTTTAGAGGTGAATTGATGTCTATTATACAGCATTATTCACATGTGAATAATATAACTACAGTCTATTATACAGCATTATTCACATGTGAATAGTATGACTACAGTCTATTATACAGCATTATTCACATGTGAATAATATAAATACAGTCTATTATACATTGAAGTACAGTCAAAAAGGAACAAAAGCATTATACAGTCTGATGGCTGTCGGTATGAAGGGCTTCCTGTGTCGTTCCGTGTTGCATTTTGGGAGTTCGAGCCTTCCACTGAACGTGATTTGAGATTGTCATTACTGCCACAAGTGGTGGGAAAGTGTATTACAACTGAGTACCGCTGGGGCCTATACGGACCACAGCTGAGAAACAGATATGTTTTAGCAGCCCTCTAGGGGACAGTGGCGGCCCAACAATGGGCCCCAGCCCTATGGTTAAGAACCACTGGCCTATAGCCTATCATGCTTTGCACATGTAAGAATATATCAAAGCCTTGCTGTATATAACTATAAATAAATGATAAATGGGTTATACTTGTATAGCGCTTTTCTACCTTCAAGGTACTCAAAGTGCTTTGACAGTATTTCCACATTCACCCATTCACACACACATTCACACACTGATGGAGGGAGCTGCCATGCAAGGCGCTAACCAGCACCCATCAGGAGCAAGAGTGAAGTGTCTTGCCCAAGGACACAACGGACGTGACTAGGATGGTAGAAGGTGGGGATTGAACCCCAGTAACCAGCAACCCTCCGATTGCTGGCACGGCCACTCTACCAACTTCGCCACGCCGCCCCTATCAGACAGTTTAGATCAGGGGTGTCAAACGTGCGGCCCGAGGGCCGGATCAGGCCCGCGAACAGGTTTTATCCGGCCCACAGGATGAGTTTGCTAAGTATGAAAATTAACCTGACATTTTTGAATGAAAGAAACAGCTGTTCTAAATGTGTCCACTGGATGTCGCAATAGCAATTTTTTGTATTTTTGTAGACGATGCTACATATGTTCAAAATAAACCACATGATGTTAGTACATCAGTCGAGGAAAATGATCAAACTACATAAATAACATCCCGTAATTTGATTTTTTTAAATCTTGATAGATTGAATATTAACACCAATGAGTTGACTGATGAACATTATCACAGCATTTAGTCAGAAAATATAATTAACGACAAATAATCATAGAATACTAGTAGTCGCAACATGTAAGTGTAAAAAAAACGATTATGATTTGTAAATTTTCAGAATGTGCTTGTTCTATTTTTAAACAAAGAAAACAATCTCAACTTGTCTTTATTTTTACGTAATCGTGCCGTGATTTTACCAGTCCGGCCCACTTGGGAGTAGATTTTTCTCCTTGTGCACTGCAAAAAGTCGGTGTTGAAAAACAAGAAAAAAATAAAATAAATTAGGGGTATTTTATTTGAACTAAGCAAAATTATCTGCCAATAGAACAAGACAATTCGGCTTGTCAAGACTTTCCAAAACAAGTAAAATTAGCTAAAATAAGTATATTCTCACTAATAACAAGTGCACTTTTTTGTTGGTAGAAAAAAAAGAGACCTTTTTGCTCAATATGTTAAAAAATATTCTTAAATTAAGTAAATGCTAGTGCCATTATCTTGACATATTGATATGCGCTCGGCATCACCCACCCCAACCCCGCCCACCTCAACCTCCTCATAGTCTCTCTCAGGGAGAGCATGTTCCAAATTCCAAGCTGTTGTTTGGATAGATAGATAGATAGATAGATAGATAGATAGATAGATAGATAGATAGATAGATAGATAGATAGATAGATAGATAGATAGATAGATAGATAGATAGATAGATAGATAGATAGATAGATAGATAGATAGATAGATAGATAGATAGTACTTTATTGATTCCTTCAGGAGAGTTCCCTCAGGAAAATTTAAATTCCAGCAGCAGTGTACAGAATTGAGATCGAATTTAAAAAGTAAAAAGTAAATAATGGGGGTATAAATGGAAACAGAATAGAAAAATATTACAATAAGAATAAAAATAAAAAGCAACAATGAGAATACAAACATAACAGTAAAATAAGAATATAACAAAAGAAACTAGGCAGTAGTGACCATGTTATGAAAAAGTATTGCACTGTTTTTGTTTTGAGGCATGTTAAAAAAAAATAATGCACTTTGTGACTTCAATAATAAATATGGCAGTGCCATGTTGGCATTTTTTTCCATAACTTGAGTTGATTTATTTTGGAAAACCTTGTTACATTATTTAATGCATCCAGCGGGGCACCACAAAAAAATTAGGCATAATAATGTGTTAATTCCACGACTGTATATATCGGTATCGGTTGATATCGGTATCGGTAATTAAGAGTTGGACAATATCGGAATATCGGATATCGGTAAAAAGCCATTATCGGACATCTCTAAATATCACCCATATTTGAGATATTTAATCTTACTTAGATTTCACTTTTTGCAGTGTGGCCCTCGATCTATAATGAGTTTGACACCCCTGGTTTAGATACAAGCCAATATTAGTTTTTTTGCTGATATCGGACCGATATCCCATACCAAAGTCAGATAGGGACACCCTTACCCTTCAGTGTGTGCATCACAAAAAACATCCAAACACACTTAGGGAGTTTATCACTGAGATGATGTGTCGAGTTTCACATTTTGTGTAGTTTTCAAAATTTTTCCACTTGAAGGTCGCTGGAGGTTCCACGCGGTGTTAAAGTTGACAGATACTTTCATGTGTAGTTGGACAATAAATCTGCAACCTGCTCCCGCCGCCATGGGACCAATCCACAGCATCAGATAAAAGCCCCACCCGCTCTGAACCAAAGTCCCCAGATGGCAGCGGTGCGTAACTGGATCCTGATAAGCAATTGCTTCTGATCTTGCGACATTGAAAATAGTCATTAAATAGCTCTTTGGAGCCAGAAACATGAGGCACGAGTTAGGGCGGCGCTTTGAGGGAGCAAAAAAAAAAAAGAAAAGAAAAAAAAAGGAGGCCGCAATGTTGTTTCAGCGTGGCTATGAGCCGGCAGAGGGAAGTTGTTTTGGGAGGAGAAATAGTGCCGAGTGTGGATTTGTTGTGTGGTTTTTCCTGCCGGTTATTTCCTCTCTGCAAACACGGCGCGGTCGCTGCAAAGTCTTCCTCGCCGCTGATAATGACAGCTCTGCACAGGCAAGATGCAAGGAAGGAAAGAAGAACGCAGGAAAATATCTTCTGACATTTTTTTGTCACGGAGGCTTGTGTTAAAAACATTCTTTGGGGTCATGGAGGTGTCTTACGTAGGGATGGGTACCTTTCACAATTTTCTGTACTTTTTTGCGCGCTTATATTGTTTAAAATTGGTAATTTGTTCAATAAAAAAATCTATTGTTTTAATGTAACATTTAACGCTGAGCTGATAATGATAGCTGTAAGTTCCTACATTTTTATTTTATTTTTATTTTTATTTTTTATTAATCAATCCAACAAATCAATACACAGCAATACCATAATAATGCAATCCAAGTCCAAAACCAAACCCGACCCAGCAACATTCGGAATAGCATTAAACAGAGCAATTGAGAGGACACACAAAATTGACACAGAACAATCTAAAAGTAGTGAAACAAAAATGAATAATATCAACAACAGTATCAATATTAGTAACAATTTCAACATAGCAGTGATTAAAAATCTCTCATTGACATTATCATTAGACATTTAAAAAAAATAAAATAAAAAATAAAAAATGAACAAAAGTGTCACAGTTCCTACACTTCTCATTTGCAAGTATTTGTCAGGACGTGGAGTTTTTCGCTGCTTGCTGCGAGATTTGTTCTCCCGGGATGCAAACGGACTAGACCGGACAAGGCTTGAAGGTAGGAACATATTTTCATCTCTACTCAAAAACTCAACGAAGTACACAACAAAAAGGCGCACAAGGCGAAGACAAGCTTAACGCAGGAAACAAAAGCTAAGATATAGCATAAGCTACGGACATGAACCATGAAACTAAAAACATGAAAACACTCACTAAACTGTGGCTTGAAACAAATAGCAAGAACTATGGACATGAAACAAAAAGACTTACTGGACACGACATGAATCGAACAGCATGACTATGGCAAGAAAAGTCAAAACAGAGCATGAAAAGATCATCAAGAACTATGGCATGGACAGAGCAATGTCGCCAGACCGACTAAGTGACAACGACAGGCTTAAATAATAATCTCCTGATTAGAACAGGTGCGTGCATAAGGCAGGTGAAACTAATGAGTAGTCATGGAAACCAAACAAGGGCGTGCAAACAGGAACTATGAAGTCTTAAACAGAAAATAACAAAAGACATGATCCAGACCACAGATCATGACAGTATTACATAGTATTTTATACCCAATCATGGCACCCATCCGTTCTTAATTAGCCTGTTGACCTGTGGGATGTTCCAAATAAGTGTTTGATGAGCATTCCTCAACTTTCTCAGTCTTTTTTTGCCACTTGTGCCAGCTTTTTTGAAACATGTTGCAGGCATCAAATTCCAAATGAGCTAATACTTGCAAAAAACAACAAAGTTTACCAGTCCGAACATTAAATATGTTCTCTTTGCAGTGTATTCAATTGAATGTAGGTTAAAAAGGATTTGCAAACCATTTTTATTGTGTTTTTAGTTACAATTTATACAACATGCCAACTTCACTGGTTTTGGGTTTTGTAAAAATAATTATGAATGGTAGAATCAGGTTGTATAGGAATCGCGATTAAGATGTGAATTAATTTTTTGGAGCACCCCTGATAGGCATGCATACTGTGTAATAATATCACAAGGCCATTATAGATCAATATTCATATATAATCGGTGTGGCCCTCAAAGAAAACGAGTGTGCACTAAATCACGTATGGACAAGAATGCCACCCTGACCTCCCGTTGTCATACGAGCTGATAATAATGTACTTAAAGATCATAATCTTTGCAGCAGTTCTCGAGGTCACTTCGAGTAAAAGCTGCTGTGCGAAAGGGGTTTGGGGGTCTTTAAGGGCCAAGACGATCTTTCCTCCCGAGTAGAAGGGATTATTGTCCATAGGCTTCCAAATGGCAATAATAGCATCTCTTCAGGGCCGCCCGCACATGCGCCAGGGATGCATTGGCTGCACATGTTCATGGACACAACATTAGGCACACCTACGCATATCCACTACAAGGTATCAAACAAATACAGATAATAAGATGCTCAGTTTGTTTGTTTAAACAACTAATTCAACAATATTTAGCGTATCATGGTAATAAACAGAGATGCACTATATTCAAAGTTAGAGTTTATCAACACAATTCCATCACACACTAGTGTTGTAATGATACCAATATTTTGGTACCGTACCGGTGCTAAAACTATTTCGGTACTTTTCGGTACTTTTCTAAATAAAGGGGACCACAAAAATTGGCTTTATTTTAACAAAAAATCTTAGGGTACATTAAACATATGTTTCTTATTGCAGTTAAGTCCTTAAATAAAATAGTGAACATACAAGACAACTTGTCTTTTAGTAGTAAGTAAGCAAACAAAGGCTCCTAATTAGTCTGCTGACGTATGCAGTAACATATTGTGTCATTTATCATTCTACTACGTTGTCAACATTATTAAGGACAAGTGGTAGAAAATGAATTATTAATCTACTTGTTCATTTACTGTTAATATCGGGTTATTTTCTCTTTTAACATGTTCTATCTACACTTCTGTTAAAATGTAATCACTTATTCTTCTGTTGTTTGATACTTTACGTTAGTTTTGGATGATACCACAAATTTGGGTATCAATCCGATACCAAGTAGTTACAGGATCAGACATTGGTCATATTCAAAGTCCTCATGTGTCCAGGGACATATTTCCTGAGTTTATAAACGTAATATACATTTAAAAAAAACGAAAGAAGATGTTGTGATACCAAAAAATATCGACATAATCAAAGTAGTATCGACTATATATCATTACAGTGGATGTTAGGTTAAGATCCACCAATGGCGTTTGTTTACATTTTGATGCCGGTGAGCTACGGTGTGTAGTGAAGCATGTTTAGCTATTCCTCGTCCTGCAGGGATGATACTTGTAAGAAACTTACTTTATTTGTCGCCATGGAGACCAGGATTAGTGATTTAGAAGTAGCTAAAACACTGCCGACGGCGGATGGACGTTAGCCGCTAGCTGGCTAGCCATGTCTTAAAGCACCTCTTCCTGAGGGCGTTTCAGTGTTATAACTTCAACTTTATCGTTAGTTTTTAAGCCAAAATCCGTCCATTCTCTTTTCTGTTGTCAGGTTCAAACACTGATGACATCTATTAAACAGACAAGAAGCAAGGAATCATGCAGAGACAGAGTTCAATTTGGCTCAAATGAGGAGAGACGGTTTTTTTGGGCTGTACTCTAGTCACAGATCCAAACTACGCTCTGAAGTCCAGCCCACATGCTTCCTCTATTTATTTGGGAGGTCCCTGGTTACATCACTGAAGCTGCCGCTGAAGGAAGGGGGTAATCTCAGCAGCTCCAGTTAGACACAATATATGACTATTATTGAAATGCAAATGTGCTGACACTCGTGCTATCGCCATGTCTCTGCTTTGTCTGCGTCACGGTACTCGATGTTCGCCCTTGGCAGTCAGCAGGCCGATTCTGGAAACAAACACTGATACGAGACGACTGGCTTTGCACAGATAGAAAAAGTACAACTTCAGCACAATTGATAATAACTATAGCAACGGCCCTTAAAGGCCTACTGAAACCCACTACTACAGACCACGCAGTCTGATAGTTTATATATCAATGATGAAATCTTAACATTGCAACACATGCCAATACGGCCGGTTGTGGCTAATAGAGTATATATATGTTGTCCTGTCTGTGTTAATCATGTTTTTGTTTTGCTTGGGTTTTGGGCTCTTTTTTTAGTTCCTGGTTGCACTTCCTTGTTTGGTTTGGTTTCCATGGTCACCCATTAGTTTTCACCTGTCTTGTCACACACCTGTTTCACATCCTCATGTCACGCACTTGTCTCACGTTTTCAGTAATCATGTCACCAGTATTTAAGGCCATTGTTGCCAGGCAGTCGGCCTGGCGACATCACTCTGTTCACCCTCATGATCCATGCTGCTCTTCCTTTTGCCCCTCTTGTCATGTCAAGTAAGTTTTGTTATTGTTCATAGTTTTTTGCCTTTGTGCTAGTGTTTTGTTTTCATAGTCTAGTTTTGTACTTCCGCCATTGTGCGCGCCTTTTGTTTTCATAGTCAAGTTTTTTCTCTCCGCTGTGAGCGCTTTTTGTTTATCCCCTTTTGAGCCTTTTTTGAGTTAATATATTAAACATGTCCTCACCTGTACGCCACGTTTGGTCCAATTCCTTTGCACCACGGGAGAACAAACCACGCCATAGACCAAGTCCTGACAGATGTCGCCAGCAGAAGAGTTCTCCCGCAAAATTGGACGAGGGAGCGTGGGAAGTCCTGCACGCTATGGAGGCGGAAACACTGCGCTTTTCCCCCAGGGAGCGCAGGGGGATGATGTGGGGGCCCGGAGGCAAGCTGGTGCCGATCGGCGCGTTGCTCCCGTCCCGGAAACGTCGCCAAGGAAGAGGAAAGACTTCCTTGAGTGGACAGGATGCGTCACTCCTGCGGGCTCCTCCCCCTCCGGGCGGAAATGGAAGTCAGCCAGCCTGGCAGCTCAAGGAGCACTCCACAGACCTGGAGATTTTTTTTCCAAATTCTTTACCGGTTCAATCCAAGCCACCCAAATTCCATGCCCCGCCCCCCAGGACTCAAGCCACGCCCAAGTCACACATTTTTTTTTCACCCACAAAAGCCCAGGTGGGGGGGAAAGAAAGACTTTTTGGACAGTTTGGAGGGGAGGATTCTGCCCCCCTCCTGACCACCCTCCACCCACCCAAAGAAACGATTCCAGACCGCAGGGCGCGCGTCTGGTATCCGCTCCTTGAGGGGGGGGGGGCTAGGGCTGGGAATTGTTCAGGTGGGGTGGTTCAGCATCGTCACGCCAAGCCACAGCCTCCAGCACGACCACCACCACCAGTCTTTCATCACGCCAAGCCACAGCCTCCAGCTCGGCCACCACCACCTGTCTTTCGACCTGCCAAGCCACAGCCACCAGCACGGCCGCCACCACCAGTCTTTCGACCTGCCAAGCCACAGCCTCCAGCTAGGCCACCTCCACCAGCTCCACGCCAAGCTCCACCACGCCAAGCGCCACCAGTCGCAGCTCCACGCCAAGTGCCGCCAGTCGCAGCTCCACGACGCCAAGTGCCGCCAGTCGCAGCTCCACGACGCCAAGTGCCGCCAGTCGCAGCTCCACGACGCCCAGTGCCGCCAGTCGCAGCTCCACGACGCCAAGTGCCGCCAGTCGCAGCTCCACGACGCCAAGTGCCGCCAGTCGCAGCTCCACGGCGCCCAGTGCCGCCAGTCGCAGCTCCACGACGCCAAGTGCCGCCAGTCGCAGCTCCACGACGCCAAGTGCCGCCAGTCGCAGCTCCACGACGCCAAGTGCTGCCAGTCGCAGCTCCACGACACCCAGTGCCGCCAGTCGAAGCTCCACGCCAAAACCAAGACACACCATGCCAAGACCAAGTTCAAGACCCCCCATGCCAAGACACACCATGCCAAGACCAAGTCCAAGACCCCCCATGCCAAGACACACCATGCCAAGACCAAGTCCAAGACCCCCCATGCCAAGTCCAAGACCCCCCATGCCAAGGCCAAGACCCATGCCAAGACCCATGCCAAGACCACCCATGCCAAGACCCATGCCAAGACCAACCATGCCAAGACCAAGTCCAAGACCAACCATGCCAAGACCAAGTCCAAGACCAACCATGCCAAGTCCAAGACCAAGTCCAAGACCAACCATACCAAGTCCAAGACCAACCATACCAAGTCCAAGACCAACCATGCCAAGACCAACCATGCCAAGACCAACCATGGCCACGACAAGTTTCGCCACGCCAAGCTTCGCCGCCTGCTTCATCTGCTGCTTCTACGCCTGCCATGACGACGACGCCGCACCTGTCTTCTTGTCGGCCACGGATATAGCCGCTGCCTGGTCATCCGCCACGCCAAGTGCGCCCACGTCATCGTCTGCCACGGATGTGGCCCTTCCCGGGTCGCCCACCTCGCCTGTGGCGGCGGCGTTCCACTCGCCGCCGCCACATGACTATGCCTCGGTGGATTCGGGGCCACTTGGCCTGGCGACCCACCGCCATGTCCCCCTCCCGCCCCCCCATGACTCTTGTTCATTTTTTTGTCTTGGGACATCTGGGATCTGTCCGTAAGGGGGGGCTCTGTCATGTCTGTGTTAATCATGTTTTTGTTTTGCTTGGGTTTTGGGCTCTTTTTTTAGTTCCTGGTTGCACTTCCTTGTTTGGTTTGGTTTCCATGGTCACCCATTAGTTTTCACCTGTCTTGTCACGCACCTGTTTCACATCCTCATGTCACGCACCTGTCTCACGTTTTCACTAATCATGTCACCAGTATTTAAGGCCATTGTTGCCAGGCAGTCGGCCTGGCGACATCACTCTGTTCACCCTCATGATCCATGCTGCTCTTCCTTTTGCCCCTCTTGTCATGTCAAGTAAGTTTTGTTATTGTTCATAGTTTTTTGCCTTTGTGCTAGTGTTTTGTTTTCATAGTCTAGTTTTGTACTTCCGCCATTGTGCGCGCCTTTTGTTTTCATAGTCAAGTTTTTTCCCTCCGCTGTGAGCGCTTTTTGTTTATCCCCTTTTGAGCCTTTTTTGAGTTAATATATTAAACATGTCCTCACCCGCACGCCACGTTTGGTCCAATTCCTTTGCACCACGGGAGAACAAACCACGCCATAGACCAAGTCCTGACATATGTCTTGTGTTTATTTACTGTTTTAGTCATTCCCAGCTGAATATCAGGTCCCACCCGCCTCTCACAGCATCTTCCCTACCTGAATCGCTTCCACTGGCCTCTAATCCTTCACTCTCACTTTCCTCATCCACAAATCTTTCATCCTCGCTCAAATTAATTGGGAAATCGTCGCTTTCTCGGTCGGAATCGCTCTCGCTGCTGGTGGCCATGATTGTAAACAATGTGCAGATGTGAGGAGCTCCACAACCTGTGACGTCACACGCATATCGTCTGCTACTTCCGGTACAGGCAAGGCTTTTCTATCAGCGACCAAAAGTTGCGAACTTTATCGTCGATGTTCTCTACTAAATCCTTTCAGCAAAAATATGGCAATATCGCAAAATGATCAAGTATGACACATAGAATGGACCTGCTATCCCCGTTTAAATAAGAAAATCGCATTTCAGTAGGCCTTTAAGCATATGAGTTGTGTGATAATACATACATAATTATTCTAACACTGTCTACACACATTGTCTGCTTGTAGGTACTCCGTGATCGTGTGCCTCCGAACATGCTCCTTTGCTCGTAAACCAGCAATGTCACAACGTGACTTCGACGTTGGGGCGGGGGTGTTCGGTATGGTACCGAAAATTATTCATTAGTATCGCGGTACTATACTAATACCGGTATACCGTACAACCCTATCACGCACCTTTCTTTTTTTTTTTTTTTCAACTAAACCTCCGAACATGAGCCAAACATTACTGATCACACACCATTGTCGGCATGCCTGCAAGGCCGACAGATGGCTAATTTGGTTGCGTCGCCATGCTAACGAGGAAATAATTTCATCAGCGGTCTGTTGAAGAGGCTGAGATATCCATCATATTTTGGAAAGAGGCCATGCCGACAGACACTAAAAGGTGGTATAACGGTGTGACTGTTTCCACTACTGGTATCCCTTTCTGTGGTGGCATGCGCCCCCCCAAAAAAAGCTAAAGAAGAAAAATGTATCGCATTTCCTGTTCTATGGCTATCAACGCAACCTGGTGCATGGTGGCATGCGAAAAAAGGACGCCAAAAAAAGGAGTGCTAAGCTAATTTTGTCAAGATTTGCTGACATACTTTCTTGAATGTCCAAACTAGAGATATCTCGATAATGGGAACGGATCGCTAACTGGCTGTCACAATTCAATTAAATGTGGAAAAGAGGAACCCAAGGATGCAGATGGAATTGAGAGTAAATAGTTCTTTACTTAACAAAAGTAGCTATCACAACAATGATCCAAAAATTTAATATAACAAAAAGCGACGGTGCAAAAGGAGCACCGTGATAAAAAGAACAAAAGCTAATATACAAACTAACTAAACTGGGGTCGGAGTTGCAAGACGTGCAAACTATCAACGTACATACCCAGCTGGATGGCACTGGAAATAGCCAAGATGGTACGTGGGAAAAAATACAAGGAGCATAGGAGTCTTCAGACAATCAGTCAAGGAGTGGAATAGCCGAGTGCCACCCAGCTGACCAGGTGCTGCTTAAATAGTGCTGGTAGATTAGACACAACTGTGCACGTCTTGCAGCTCCGCCCACAGGGAAACACAGGAACTCTGAGGAAGACAAAAAGTAAGAACCAGGTCTGCTGCACCAACAAGGAAAACTGAGCATACAAAACACAAGGTGGCAGCAGGCGGTGACAGTATTCCCCCCCTAATCAACGGACGCCACCTGGCGGACCTACTGGTTTACCGGGAAATCTATGATAAAAATCAGAAATTAGGGACTTATCAATAATAAGGGAACGTGAAATCCAGGAGCGATCCTCTGGGGGTAACCCTCCCAGTCGATCAGAAACTGCACCCCCCTGCCTCGCTTCCTAGCGTCCAGAATGGTTTTGACAGTGAAGGCTGGATGACCCTCCACCTGCTGAGGAGCAGGGGGAGACACAGGTGGAGGACTTAGGTCGCTCGACTTGACGGGCTTTAGGCGGGAAACATGGTAGACAGGATATGACTTGAAGGACTTGGGTACCTTGAGTCGAGCTGTGACGGGAGTTATCATCCGCTCCACCTCGTATGGTCCGATGAATTTAGGTGCCAGTTTATTCGACTCTCCTGGTAGTGTAATGTCTTTTGATGATAACCAAACCCTCTGGCCGGGTTTGTAGTCGGGAGATGGTCTGCGATGGCGATTAGCCATGGTCTGGTTCCGTTTGGCTGTACGCGACAAGGCAGCACGGGTATCACGCCACACACGGTGCACACGGCCCAGGAAGGCAGTCACAGAGGGAACAGTGGACTCGATCTCTTGAGAGGAGAAGATGGGCGGTTGGAAGCCATGCACCACATGAAAAGGAGACAAGCCGGTAGATGAACAGATTATGGTGTTATGGGCATACTCCACCCATGGGAGATAGGTAGACCACAATGATGGATGCTGGTGACACACGCATCTCAGGGCCGCCCCTAGGTCCTGGTTGGCTCTTTCCGATTGTCCATTTGATTGTGGGTGGTACCCTGATGACAAACTGACAGTGGCTCCTAACAAGTTGCAGAAAGCTCTCCATGTAGGTGATGAAAATTGAGGACCTCTGTCTGACACCACATCCATGGGGGTCCCATGAAGTCGAACCACATGGTTGACCAGAAGCTTGGCGGTTTCCAGGGAGGAGGGAAGTCTACGGAGGGGGATAAAATGCATGAATTTAGAAAATCTGTCGACTATGGTGAGGATGACAGAAAACCCCCTGGAGATGGGTAGACCTGTGACAAAGTCCAGAGCAATGTGCGACCATGGGCGAGAGGGAATGGGAAGGGGCTGCAGCAACCCCGCAGGAGCTTGATGGGAAGCTTTGCTTCTGGCGCAGACGGGGCATGCAGCCACAAACCTCTTAGTGTCAGTGTGAACGGTAGGCCACCAGAACCGCTGAGTGAGCAGGAACTCAGTAAGTCTGGCACCTGGGTGGCAAGCAATCTTGGAGGTGTGAGCCCACGACAAGACCTCTGGACGGAGGGTACTCGGTACAAAAAGGCGACCAGGAGGACATCCAGCAGGGGATGGGGAGTCCCTGATAGCCTCCGACACCCGTCTCTCCACCTCCCACTGTACTGCGCCCAGAATCCGGGACTGAGGAAGGATAGTCTCTGGGGGAGTGTCTTCTGTAGGCGGAGAGAACATACTCGACAAGGCGCCAGGTTTACCATTGAGTGAGCCTGGGCGAAAAGTGATGCAGAAGTCAAACCTTGTAAGGAACAGGGACCACCGAGCCTGGCGGGGATTGAGGCGTTGGGCAGAGCGGAGGTAGGCTAGGTTTCGATGATCAGTATAAATGATGAAGGGGTGTTTGGCACCCTCAAGCCAGTGCCTCCATTCTTGAAGGGCGAGGACCACTGCAAGAAGCTCTCTGTTCCCGATGTCATAGTTCTTCTCTGCAGGCGAAAGGCGTTTGGAGAAGAAGGCGCATGGGTGCAGCTTCTGATCAGAACTGGAGTGCTGGGACAAAACAGCCCCTACCCCTGTGTCGGATGCGTCCACCTCAACAAAAAGTGGGAGATCAGGATTAGCGTGAACTAATACAGGAGCTGAGGTAAAGAGGCATTTAAGGTGTCGAAAAGCCTGGTCAGCCTCCGGAGACCACACAAAAAGAACCTTGGAGGACGTTAATTTATTTAAAGGTTGGGCTACTTTGCTGAAGTCTCTAATAAAACGTCGGAAAAAATTAGCAAACCCCAGCAACCTTTGCAGCAGCTTCCTGGAGGACGGCGTAGGCCAGTCTACAACCGCTTGGATCTTAGCTGGGTCTGGCTTAACCTGCCCCCTCTCCACAATCAACCCCAAAAACGACACTGTGGGAGAATGAAAGGTACACTTTTGGGGCTTGACAAATAAACGGTTCTCCAAAAGTCTCTGCAAAACCAAGCGGACATGCTGATGATGTAATTCAATGGAGCGTGAAAAAATAAGTATATCATCCAAGCAGACTACCACGAAACGGCCTTATATAATATATATATATATAATATATATATATATATATATATATATATATATATATATATATATATATATATATATATACACACACTACCGTTCAAAAGTTTGGGGTCACATTGAAATGTCCTTATTTTTTAAGGAAAAGCACTGTACTTTTCAATGAAGATAACATTAAACTAGTCTTAACTTTAAAGAAATACACTCTATACATTGCTAATGTGGTAAATGACTATTCTAGCTGCAAATGTCTGGTTTTTGGTGCAATATCTACATAGGTGCGTAGAGGCCCATTTCCAGCAACTATCACTCCAGTGTTCTAATGGTACATTATGTTTGCTCATTGGCTCAGAAGGCTAATTGATGATTAGAAAACCCTTGTGCAATCATGTTCACACATCTGAAAACAGTTTAGCTCGTTACAGAAGCTACAAAACTGACCTTCCTTTGAGCAGATTGAGTTTCTGGAGCATCACATTTGTGGGCTCAATTAAACGCTCAAAATGGCCAGAAAAAGAGAACTTTCATCTGAAACTCGACAGTCTATTCTTGTTCTTAGAAATGAAGGCTATTCCACAAAATTGTTTGGGTGACCCCAAACTTTTGAACGGTAGTGTATATATACACCATACTTGCCAAGCCTCCCGATTTTCCCGGGAGACTCCCGAATTTCAGTGCCCCTCCCGAAAATCTCCCGGGGCAACCATTCTCCCGAATTTCTCCCGATTTCCACCTAGACAACAATATTGGGGGCGTGCCTTAAAGGCACTGCCTTTAGCGTCCTCTCTCACCTGAAAAGGAGACTATTATATATGTCTCCGTTATCCATAGGTTTATCTATAACCCATAAAGTAGGCTGGCACGGAGCTATTTCTCAGCGGGTGTTTATTCCAGCCGGCACGTTAATACACTGACACACAACATCCGGATTCCCATCATGCATTGCTTCAAAACTACGGCAAGTATTAATGTCCAAAAACATAACAGAGACAAAGCAGAAGAACGAAGAAGAGACATGGTTGGCAAGTATGATATACACTATATTGCCAAAAGTAGGAAGGGGCCCGCTCCAAACTGTTCCTTCAAGGTTGGGAACATGGAATTGTCCAAAATGTTTTGGTATCCTGGAGCATTCAAAGTTCCTTTCACTGGAACTAAGGGGCCAACCCCAACTCCTGGAGCGGGCCCCTTCCTCTTCCAACATGACTGTGCACCAGTGCACAAAGCAAGGTCCATAAAGACATGGATGACAGAGTCTGGTGTGGATGAACTTGACTGGCCTGCACAGAGTCCTGACCTGAACCCGATAGAACACCTTTGGGATGAATTAGGACGGAGACTGAGAGCCAGGCCTTCTCGACCAACATCAGTGTGTGATTTCACCAATGCGCTTTTGGAAGAATCGTAGAAAATTTTTATAAACACACTCCGCAACCTTGTGGAGAGTTGAAGCTGCAATAGCTGCAAAAGGTGGACCAACATCATATTGACAACATACATCAAAGAGGATGTACGCCGGCAGTTCTTGAAGCTGAATACGCGGAAGGCCCCCGGGCCGGATGGTGTCTCCCCCTCCACTCTCAGACACTGTGCGGACCAGCTGGCTCCTGTCTTCACTGACATTTTTAACACCTCTCTGGAGCTATGCCGCGTGCTGTCCTGCTTTAAGACCTCTACCATTGTCCCTGTCCCCAAGAAAGCACGGATCACAGGACTAAATGACTACAGGCCGGTCGTGCTGACGTCTGTGGTCATGAAGTCCTTTGAGCGCTTGGTCCTGCCCCACCTCAAGGACATCACCGCCCCCCTCCTGGACCCACTGCAGTTCGCCTACAGAGCCAACAGGTCTGTGGATGATGCAGTGAACCTGTCCCTCCACTTCATCCTGGAGCATCTGGACTCCCCAGGAACCTACGCTAGGATCCTGTTTGTGGACTTCAGCTCTGCCTTCAACACCATCCTCCCTGGACTGCTACGAGACAAGCTCTACCAGCTCAGCGTGCCCGACTCCCTCTGCAGTTGGATTAATGACTTCCTGACAGACCAAAGACAGCACGTACGGCTGGGGAAGATTGTCTCGGACAGTCGAACCACAAACACTGGTACTCCTCAGGGCTGTGTACTCTCCCCCTGGCTCTTCTCCCTGTATACAAACTGCTGCACCTCCAGTCACCAATCCGTAAAACTGCTCAAGTTTGCGGATGACACCACCCTCATCGGGCTCATCTCGAATGGCGATGAGTCCGCCTACAAGAGAGAGGTGGACCGGCTGACGTCCTGGTTCAGCCTCAACAACCTGGAGCTGAATGCCCAGAAAACAGTGGAGATGATCATGGACTTCAGGAAAGTCACAGCCCCACCATCCCCCCTCACCCTGATTGACTCTCCCACCCCCGTCCCCATTGTGGACTCCTTCCGTTTCTTGGGCACCACCATCACCCAGGACCTCAAGTGGGAGCTGACCATCAGCTCACTCATCAAGAAGGCCCAGCAGAGGATGTACTTCCTGCGGCAGCTGAGGAAACTTAAGGTGCCGACCTAGATGCTGGTGCAGTTTTACTCAGCCATCTTAGAGTCCATCCTGACCTCCTCCATCACAGTGTGGTTCCCCGGCGCCACAGTCCAGGATAAGAATAGACTGCAGCGCATCGTACGTGCTGCTGAGAAGGTAATTGGCTGCAAGCTCCCATCCCTCCAGGACTTGTTCTCCTCCAGGACCAGGAGGCGTGTGGGTCGGATCACAGCTGACTCTTCTCACCCTGGACACAAACTATTCTCCCCTCTCCCCTCAGGCAGGAGACTACGCTCCATCCAGACCCACACCTCCCGCCACCTGAACAGTTTTTTCCCCTCGGCCATCAGGCAAATGAACAATAACTCCTAACAGCAGCTCCTTGAATTCCTTGAATCCCTTCTAAGTCTATCTGATAGCTCAGTCACAGCTCTTTTTATTACCAAAAATGTGTTATATGTGTTTTATGTCGCACGTTTGCACCAAGAAAAATTCCTAGTTTGTGAACCCGTTCTCAAACAATGGCAATAAAACTATTCTGATTCTGATATTGAACCCTATGGGTTAGGAATGGGATGGCACTTCAAGTTCATATGTGAGTCAAGGCAGGTGTATATGTGTGAATGTTGTCTGTCTATCTGTGTTGGCCCTGCGATGAGGTGGCGACTTGTCCAGGTTGTACCCCGCCTTCCGCCCCATTGTAGCTGAGATAGGCTCCAGAGTCCCCCGCAACTCCGAAGGGAATAAGCGGTAGAAAATGGATGGATGTATATATAGTGTATATTCCTCATGCACTAATTGACTGAAAGAGCGTTATCGATGGGAAAATGCATTTTTAGACAATATGATTTGCCTGAGTGGCTAGGAGACACCGAGAGTAACACGCGGCACACTGCAAAAATGAGGGGTATTTTATTTGAACTAAGCAAAATTATCTGCCAATAGAACAAGAACATTTGGCTTGTCAAGACTTTCCAAAACAAGTGAAATTAGCTAACCTCAATGAACCCAAAAATACCTTAAAATAAGTATATTCTCACTAATAACAAGTGCACTTTTCTTGGTAGAAAAATAAGAGACCTTTTTGCTCAATATTTTGAAAAATATTCTTAGATTAAGTAAATGCTAGTGCCATTATGTTGACATAATGATATGCGCTCGGCATTAGATTTCTTGAAACCAGCAAACTTATACTAAAAACTGATTTATTGTTCTTAATGGAAAAGCAACAAGGCAACCGCTTGTTACTCTCGGGGTTTCTTAGCCGCTCAGGCAAATCATATGGTCTAAAAATGCATTTTCCCATCGATAACATGACATCATCGCGCCAAGTGCGTGCTCTTTCAGTCAATTAGTGCGCATATATACAGCCCGGCCAAACATTTTTTAATTGTAATTTTGAGGAATTTATCTGGATATGCATGAACTATTTCTGTTCAAAATTGTTTGAAATGTTAAATGTTTAGATATTAACTGTCAGTTTACTGTACTGTGCCAACTGTACAATACCATAGGAGTACGTATTTTCTATTGTTTCATTGAAAATAAAACAGCAAAGTCCATTTGGCTGTCATCTGTTTTATTTATGAGACACAATTGTGTCAAAATCATGATTTTTTTTTTTCATGCTTGTAATAAGAAATGATTACTTTAAAAAAGTAGTTTTATCTTGTGAGTGTTGATGACACAGCTTTGCAACAGTTGATATTCTAGTTTCAAGCATGTTTTACTCAATATAGGTCATAAAATCTCAGCAACAAGCTGTAATATCTTACTGAGCTCATTTAGGACCAAAACCCTTAAAACAAGTAAAAGACTAACATAAAATCTGCTTAGTGAGAAGAATTATCTTATCAGACAGAAAATAAGCAAATATCACCCTTATTTGAGATATTTCATCTTACTTAGATTTCAGTTTTTGCAGTGTAGAAAATGGATTAGAAAGGACAGATTTAAAATAAAAAAAATAAAATAAAAAAAAGGTATTTTTTTATTTCTTATTATTATTAATACTATTTTTTTCAAATGTGTATTTATTTATTTACAGAAAGACATAGCTTTGTATTTCATTATTGTTTTTTTTTGTTAATATCAGAGTCCGTTCTGCAAAAAGGTCATCCCTTGATGCACACAGCTTATGGACAGCTTTTTAAACTTGGACTTAGGATTTGGACGCTGGTTCCGGCCCATGGACCGTAGTTTGGGGACCACTGATCTACATCAACAATATGATTTGTCTGAGTTACTGGACAGGACATATTAAGAATCGATTAAGAATCGTTACAAGTAAGAATTGCAACACATTCAAAAAACTTAAAATTTTTTGACACCCCTAGTAATCAACACCATTTTCCTCTTTGCCACAAGGAGCGTCCTTGAGTGGCGTCAACCTAATTATGTCCATCATACTATCGAGGGAACAATTCCACAGGATAAATTCCCCGTATGTTGGAAAGAGGCCATGCTAACAGACAAAAGATGGCGGCACAATGTGTCTTTTATGTGCGCAGTAGCAGCGAGCTAATTGACGGCTCATTAATGTAGAATTTACACCTTCAGGTCAGGTCAAAGCTGATCATTGCTTAGCGTGCGCGCGTGGCCTCGCAGCTGTTTCCTGCCTTTTTTCCCCTCTGCACCTTTTCTTTGTTTCCAGCTTCCGCCATAGAAAGGTCTTTTTTGGGGGGCGGGGGGGTTTAAGGGCCACAAAATGAAACGCTCGTAAATTTGGACACGCGGCAGTAAAAATGTGGTAGCTGACCACATGGGGACGAGATAAAATTATTTACAGTTCAGCAGGAAGTTGCAGTCAAAAAAATATATATCTATATATGCATATATAGGGGGGAGCAAAAACAGGTTCTTTTTTAAAGTTTAGAGCGATTTATAGCGTTGGATTTTTTTTCCGCAAGTTACCTTGTGCTTTGGAAAGGAGTGTATGAGACACGCACACACACACACATGCACACAAACACACACACACATTCTTGTATTTGTTACCTTCTTGAGACCTCCGAAAAATGCCTACCTCTTTAGGACCACCCTTTCTAGATATATAAAGATTTGTATATCCAACATTAATTATATATATACTGTACATACTATGCCAATATAAAAAAGCCTGTTGTGAAACGTAAGTTGGAATTTCACAAGAAAAACGTCACAATTTCACAAGAAAAACAAGGAATGTGGGCAGTATTATAATAAAAGTCGTAATTGTACTCAACGGAAGTCAAAATTTTACAAGAAAAACTGAACATTTGTGCAATATTATGATAGAAGTTGGAATTTTACTCAATAACAGTCGCAATTTTACAAGAAAAGCTTAACATTTTGGCAATTTTATGAAAAGAGTCGTAATTTTACTCGACAAAAGTCACAATTTTATAAGAAAACTTGAAAATGTTGGCAATATTATAAAAATAATTGGAATTTTACTTGTCAAAATTAGGACAAAAGTCATAATTCTACTCAAAAAATGTTAACTGTTTTACAAAAACACCAAAAAAATTGGCAACATCGTGATAAAAGTCAGAATTTTATATGACAAATGTCACCATTTTGCATTAAAAAGTAATAATTTTACATAAAAAAGTAATAATTTTACAAGAAAATATTGCAATATTACAGAAACAGAAAGAATATAAGAAATGTTTCCCAATTTTATAAGAAAGAAGTCGACACATTGTGAGAAAAAGACTGCTTTTAGTTAATTATTTTTATTTTTGTATTTTTTTGTCATTGGTTTTTAATCTTCATTATTTACTTCAAGTTATTACAGTATGTCTTTATATGCATATTTATTTATTTATTTTAAATTAATTTTGGCCAAAGGGGGCGCATTTCAATTTCTTACACACCCTTGTTATTTCATATGTTGACCAGAGGGGGAGCCCCTTTAAAACCGACACACAGTCAATTTGAAAAATCCCTCCTTTTAGGGACCACCCTCATTTTGATAGATTTCACCACAAGGGGTGCAAATGAGACATTCTCCATTAGATGCAATGGTTTTCCTTATTGGGACCATGATTTGGGTCCTAACTTGTTCACCGGTCCTCATATGGAAGGTACTTTTCCTTGTTGACGTCTCAAGAAGGGTATAAATACAAGAAGACTCTCTCACACACACACACACACACACACACACACACACACACACACACACACACACACACACACACACACACACACACACACACATAAACTGGTGCAGCAGGTTGAAGGAGGGGGCAGTCGGGTTGTTGCAGTCAGAGTCATATTTACATCGGCCGGTGTAATATTATCAATAAAAGGACAGCAGTCTGCCATAACTCATGGCAGACAGCCGAGCGGGCAGCAGCTGTTCAAAGTTCATCTTCCTCTGACACGACCCGAGTGGGGGCTGAAGGTGGGAGCAGGGCAAGTGGAGAGAGAGAGTGAGAATATGCATCAAACAGAAAGCAGATTATAATAGTGAGCTTTCCTTCTTTTTCTGATCTGATTAGATCAGGGGTGTCCAAACTGCGGCCCTCCGACGTCTTCATATTGGATTAATAAGGAATCTTACCAGCAGGGAGATTGCATTCATTCTAAAAGTCTGACCACTTAGATGCTAAGTCGCTATTTCGTGGACAGCGTGACATTTTCAGGTCAATGACCTTTAATTATGTATTGAATGGAAATGTGCACAGCATTTACTTATATGACCTAATGCAAACAACATCCCCGAGTCATGGTACAAAACGACCAAAAAAATCCAACCAACATAAAACTCGACAGACATGATCACTGAACTTTGTGGATATTATTGAAAAAAAACGTCCATTCACTATAAAGAGTTTCAAAAGTACAACCATTTAAATCCATTTTCCGCATTTCAGTTACTTGATATTTCTGACTGATTACAAAATGTTAAGGAGGTCGTCACGGAAGTAAACAAGGTAGGAGTCAAACTTTCACATACTCTTAATATCCAATTATATTAATTATATCATATCCATTGTATTAATGTAATATGTATACATATATGTATAGGCTATATTTGTATATATATACATATATACATATATACATATATATATATATATATACATATATATATATATATATATACATATATATATATATATATATATATATATATATATATATATATATATATATATATATATATATATATACACATATATATATATGTATATATATATATACATATATACATATATATACATATATACATACATATATATATATATATATATATATATATATATATATATATATATATATATACATACATATATATATATATACATACATATATACATACATATATACATATATACATACATATATACATATATACATATATACATATATACATATATACATACATATATACATATATACATATATACATACATACATACATACATACATACATACATACATACATACATACATACATACATACATACATACATACATACATACATACATACATACATACATACATACATACATACATACATACATACATACATACATACATACATACATACATACATACATACATACATACATACATACATACATACATACATACATACATACATACATACATACATATATATATATATATATATATATATACATACATATATATATATATATATATATATATATATATATATATATATATATATATATATATATATATATATATATATATATATATATATATATATATATATCAGTAGCAGGCCGTGCTTTTCCCACCTAGGCCTTCAGTGATGTCCGACTTCAATGATTACCTCTCAAAATACCATCATTGATGTCACCACATGACCATTGCTGGAGACTATACAGAAACACATGTACACGCTACTGTGCATTGAATCACCTCAACAGTATACAAAACGGGTTATTTTCTGCTGCATTTAAAAAATCAATAAACCCGCATCAGCAATTAAAATATATCTTATGTGGTACTGTCAAAATGAAAATTGCAAAAAACAAAATAAACGTGAAAAAATAAAAAAATAAAATATTTGAACTCACAATTTGTAGCACACATTCGACGCCGAATAAGCCAGTGGTACCCCTCGTAGTCGGTTGATTCGAGTGGAAGTGGCGGGCATTTCCCCATTTCATCACCGGAAGAGCTGAGCTAGCTTCCGGGGTTGGCCGACAGTCTCACCAGATGTAATTTCTCTTTTAAATATCCTTCTTGAAAATGGCCTTGCAAATATACAGTATATCTGCCACCTAATCAACATTATGTTCTCCTTCTTTGGCTAATGCGCAACACTTCCTGCTAAATTGCAACTTGTGATTGGACACTCACTTTGGAATGACAAGTGAGTATCCAATCACAGTCTCGTTAACATCAGGCTACCTAGATAGGCTACTGTCAACAACTTGTGATCTCATTGGTTATCCGCAACTGTCTATCAACTGTATGTGTCCCGGGTGTGGCTCTGCTGATCTGCATAGCACCGCCGCGGCTCAAACCAGTGAGTATGAAATCACAGGACACGTAAATGCCACGTTATTGACAACAACTTGTGCTCTGATTGGCTATCGCAATTATCTATCATCTGTATGACACCCGCATTGTTGATTATGAAGGCTCCGGGCAGATTTCGTACAGCATGGCAACATAAGCTAACTGAATTCTGATTGGATAAATACTATAACCTAAAAACAACAGCACTGAAAAAAACATATGACATGAAGAGAGTATGAATACTTTTAGATAATTAGGGAAAGTAAATTAAAATTACTTGTATCTTTAATTATGATCATGATTTCTGGTTATGCCTTGATGGATATATATATATATATATATATATATATATATATATATATATATATATATATATATATATATATATACATATATATATATATATATATATATATATATATATATATATATATATATATATATATATATATATATATATACAGTATATATGTGTATACATATATAGTTACTTTACATGCAGTCGCCTTTCGGCCCTCGACTAAATATGTCAAAACGTGTTCGTGGCCGGTTGGACGGACAGCAGCAGACAGTGGTTGCAGCAAATTAATGGCACCGGAGACAGTGGAGGAATGGCCCGACTTTGTGTCACGTACGGCTGCTGCCGCAGACGTCTCTCCTGGGTTGTGATAATACATTGAGCAATCAAACA
Organism: Entelurus aequoreus; assembly: GCF_033978785.1. Classification (NCBI taxonomy): domain Eukaryota; kingdom Metazoa; phylum Chordata; class Actinopteri; order Syngnathiformes; family Syngnathidae; genus Entelurus; species Entelurus aequoreus. The sequence goes on from NC_084739.1 coordinate 61,096,162, forward strand.
AGCGTCTTTCATATTCTTTTCAATAGCACTGGCATGTTTATATTGAAATTATTGCAAACCAAATATTACATAAGGCTACTGTGTGAACACATTTTTGTTGTAAGTTACAAAAATCATATTGATATTGGGGGTATTCAGAGTCACCCACCTTTTCTAAAGTTTTACGTATCATTGCAGCAATTATCTTTTTAAATGGGGTGCAGCACTACTTTATCTCCGGTCCCCTTGCTCGTTTTGGCAACATTTTGACCAAAAGAACCACCATTACATGATATGTAGACCACAAGGAAGTGTTTTACATTTAGAAAATAATAATAATAATAATATAACTCCTTTAATGCACCTTATAATCCGGTGTGCCTTTTGTCTGAAAAAAAACCTGAATAGACCCGCTCATCGGCATCGTGCCTTATAATCCGATGCGCCCTGTGGTCCAGAAAATACGGTATACACAGTATTAGAGGGTCGAATTCGGGCGAGTGGCGGGGTACACCCTAGACTGGTAGCCAGCCAATCGTAGGGTACATAGAAACAAACAATCATTCACACTAATATTCATACAATTTAGTGTCTTTAATGAACCAAACGAGTATATTTTTGGAATGCGGGAGGAAAACACACGCACGGCGAGAACATGCAAACTCTACACAGAGATGTCCAAACGGAAATTTGAACCCAGATCTCCCCCAGTCTATTTCTAAATTAATTTGTGGCGGGCCGCCCAAACTGATGCTTGTGCATGGTCCCTGCTTTTCTTGACATACATTTTGGAACGCACTGTGAAAAATATTTTCGTATATCTTGAATTTTTTTTTTAGTATTGTCAACTTCTAAACATGCACACAATGACTTCCTGTTCAGTGCAAAGTAAAAACATGGCGGTGTTAACCTGGATTCGGCGCAAATTTATTTTAGGGATAGTTAATATTTGTTGTCATTTTAGTCAGAACAGACAAGCAAAATTAACACATCAGCTCTGTTAGTGTATAAAATATTGTCATTACAGGCAGTTTCTGCATTTACACTCAAAGTTCGATATAACGTGGTCTAATGTTCTATATAGGGCTGCCAAGCCTCACACTTTGAGTGTGAGAGTCACGCAATTTAACCCTTTCTCGCACTTTTATTTCCCCATTCACTGTTATGATCCGTTGCCCGGAATATAGTCTGTTTATCAACGCCAGGGACACTTGGCGACCCACCACCAAGTCCTCCCTCCGCCCTCCCGTGACTTTAGACTTTTTCTGTTTTTTTGGGGGGGGACATCTGGAATCTATCCCTTAGGGGGGGGGGGGGTACTGTTATGATCCGTAGCCCGGATCATAGTCTGTTTACGTTTGATTTCACTTGTTGGTTTAAGTTCTGTTTCAGCACCCCTGTTTTGTGTTCCTTGGTTGTCATGGGTGCTGATTATTTTCACCTGCCTCTGATTAGTGTTCGGGACGCTCACCTGTTCCCGGGCACTAATCAAAGAGCTACTTTGTCCTGCCTTTCGCTACACTTGGTCTGGCTGTTTTATTTGCTTACAAGTTACGTCGTCTACCCTTTGTATCCCTGAGCTAAGCTTTGCCTTATACTTTTCTTGGTAGCTATCCCGTTAGCTCCCCGTGCTATAGGCACGCTTGCTTTGTTTGTTTGTTCCTGCCTGATTTATAAGAATAAATCACTGTCTTACCTTCACCTTTGCCTCCGGAGTTCCTGCTGCATCTCGGGAGAACGATCCACGCATCACAATGCGACCTCAGCGTAACATTCCCTATTCTACAGGGTGATTACAAAAAGAATACGTCAAAATCATCACGCATTTATTCAGAGTTCTAAAGCATTGTAACAGACTAAATCAATGGTCATTTTATACAGGAGTTATCCAAGTTTGATTTACTCTATGTGTTGGTTTAATCTACGCAAGAGTTTCGCATCTTCATTGCTACACTTAGACTTTCTTGTTAGGTTCCTTTGAGTTCCAGTCGGCTTCACGCTAGGCTAATGGCCTGTATGTTTTTGTGCCTCGTACTGGAATCAAACAAGCATTCTAACATGCAAGCTGCTTCCTTGGAGACACGACCTTCGCAGACATGCGACCAGATGGTAACACTTACACAGTTAATCTTTATGAAAGTCTCTAAAAAGAAGGAATTAAAAAAAGGGATGAATACAAATAACAAAATATCAATTCTGTGACGTGGGGGCACAATCCACCAAGCACGTTTAGGCAAGCTACAGCTCATAACTTTTCTGATAAGAGTAAAAAAGTAGGATTTCTATAAAACGTGATCTCGGGAATAACGCGATCGATAATTTATGGACCCTAACGACCATGCTCTTTCGAACTTTGAGTGTATTTCATTAAATGGCTTTCATTTGGTCAGGAGCAGTGATGCCCAAAGTGGCCGACGCAGGCCAAATTTGGCCCGTTGTTTCATATTGTGTGGCCCGCCAAAAGGAGGCTACCAAATGTAATGAATAATCATACTGACCTCTTTCCAGCTGCACAATCATTGATGGCAGTAGCGGGCCATGCATTTCCCACCTCGGCCTTCAGTGATGTCTTACTTAGTCCGACTTAAATATATACCTCTCAAAATACAAACGTACAATCATTTAGGTCGCCACATGACCACAGCTTGAAAAATACTATACAGAAACTCACCTGTGCATTGCTGGGCATTGAATTACTTAAATTGGTCACTAGTGTACAAAGGGGCTATTTTTGGGACATTTGAAAATCAATAAACCCGCATCGGATGTGGTAGTGTCAAAACAAAAATAATTGAAAAAAACATATTGAATGTGAAAAAAATATATTTGAACTCACAATTTGTAAAGGCCTACTGAAATGAAATTTTCTTATTTAAACGGGGATAGCAGGTCCATTCTATGTGTCATACTTGATCATTTCGCGATATTGCCATATTTTTGCTGAAAGGATTTAGTAGAGAACATCGACGATAAAGTTCGCAACTTTTGGTCGCTGATAAAAAAGCCTTGCCTGTACCGGAAGTAGCGTGACATCACAGGTTGTGGAGCGCCTCACATCTGCACATTGTTTACAATCATGGCCACCAGTAGCGAGAGCGATTCGGACCGAGAAAGCGACGATTACCCCATTTATTTGAGCGAGGATGAAAGATTTGTGGATGAGGAAAGTGAGAGTGAAGGATTAGAGGGCAGTGGAAGCGATTCAAATAGGGAAGATGCTGTGAGAGGCGGGTGGGACCTGATATTCAGCTGGGAATGACTAAAACAGTAAATAAACACAAGACATATATATACTCTATTAGCCACAACACAACCAGGCTTATATTTAATATTCCACAAATTAATCCGCATAACAAACACCTCCCCCTCCCGTCCATATAACCCACCAATACAACTCAAACACCCGCACAACACACTCAATCCCACAGCCCAAAGTACCGTTCACCTCCGTAAAGTTCATACAGCACATATATGTCCCCAAAGTTACGTACGTGACATACACATAGCGGCACGCACGTACGGGCAAGCGATCAAATGTTTGGAAGCCAAAGCTGCGTACTCACGGTAGCGCGTCTGCTATCCAACTCAAAGTCCTCCTGGTTGTGTTGCTGCAGCCAGCCGCTAATACACCGATCCCACCAACAGCTTTCTTCTTTGCTGTCTTCATTGTTCATTAAACAAATTGCAAAAGATTCACCAACACAGATGTCCAGAATACTGTGGAATTTTGCGATGAAAACAGACGACTTAATAGCTGGCCACGATGGTGTCCCAATATGTCCGCACAATCCGTGACGTCACGCGCAAACGTCATCATACCGAGACGTTTTCAGCAGAATATTTAAAATTGCACTTTACTAATCTAACCCGGCCGTATTGGCATGTGTTGCAATGTTTAGATTTCATCATTGATATATAAACTATCAGACTGCGTGGTCGGTAGTAGTGGGTTTCAGTAGGCCTTTAAAGCCATTGGTACCGTTCATAGTTGCTTAATTCGAGTGGAAGTGGAAGCCAAACCTTTTCACCGTCAGAACAACTTAATTAGTTTCCGGGGTCGGCCGACCTCGTCTTACAAGATCTAGTTTCTCTTTAAATATCCTTCTTGAAAATGGCCTTGCAAATATACACTACAGTTCAAAAGTTTGGGGTCACATTGAAATGTCCTTATTTTTTAAGGAAAAGCACTGTACTTTTCAATGAAGATAACTTTAAACTAGTCTTAACTTTAAAGAAATACACTCTATTCATTGCTAATGTGGTAAATGACTATTCTAGCTGCAAATGTCTTGTTTTTGGTGCTATATCTACATAGGTGTATAGAGGCCCATTTCCAGCAACTATCACTCCAGTGTTCTAATGGTACAATGTGTTTGCTCATTGGCTCAGAAGACTAATTGATGATTAGAAAACCCTTGTGCAATCATGTTCACACATCTGAAAACAGTTTAGCTCGTTACAGAAGCTACAAAACTGACCTTCCTTTGAGCAGATTGAGTTTCTGGAGCATCACATTTGTGGGGTCAATTAAACGCTCTAAATGGCCAGAAAAAGAGAACTTTCATCTGAAACTCGACAGTCTATTCTTGTTCTTAGAAATGAAGGCTATTCCACAAAATTGTTTGGGTGACCCCAAACTTTTGAACGGTATTGTATATCTGCCACTTAATCAACATTTTGCTCTGCTTCTTTGTTGGTTAAGAAAGGGAGTACCGCTGATTCCTCCACTGGCCGTGTATGGGTCCGGTGCCACTTTCTGCTTTCGTAAATCACAACTTGTGATTGGATACTTGGGAGTGACAAGTGAGTATCCAATTACAGTCACGGTCAACGTAAAGCCACCTAGATGGGTTACTGTCAACAACTCGTGATCTGATCGGCTATCGCAACCCTCTGTTAACTGAATGTCCTCCGTTCGTTTACACAACTGCCGCTAAAGTTGATTCAGAAGGCCTCCGGCAGAATTCATACAGCGCTGGCAACAAGCTAGCTGAATTCTGATTGGATAAAAGCTCTAACCTATTAACAGCAACACTGGAGCCTAATATGACCTGAAGAAAATATGTTGATTTTGTTTATATGTGTGCGTGTTGGATGTATCTTTCGCCAAATCCAAGGGAGAAGGTGAAGAGGCAGTCAGCAGGGAGGCAAGCAGTCGGGGGCTGGAGAGAGGCAACGATGTCCGGGTCCAAGCAGTGGTCGAGGATCGGGGAAGGCAAGCAAAGATCCGGCAGGAGGTTGTGAGGCAAGACACGATCACAGAAGACACTGTGGAAAACACAAAAGACATCAAGTCGGGATCGAGGGAGAGCACAAGAAGGCGAGAAAGCAACAAGGTAGGGGTGCTAGACGAGATGCTTACTCAGGGGAGATTGGCTACATTCTGGCGAAGGTCTCCTGGCTTTGCTGGTCTTTCATGCCGCTCCCTCTCGTCAAGTCCAGGTGCGCAAATGCATGATTGTCTGCAGCTTTGTCGCTGTTTGGGCGTGCTACGCCCAGCGTGAGCAGGGGCGTGTCTGGGCAAGCAGCCAGAGGAGGAATCTTGATACTCTGTTGCAGGAGCAACACGGGTTCGAATCCGTGCCGTGACATTAGTAGACTTTATTTTAAAATCGTGTAATTGTTATATTAAAATCGGCAGTGGTACCATTTTTCCATTAACAGCAATGCACTCTGAAAAAAATGGCCATGGATTTTATGGTAAAAAAAAAAACCTGGCAGCTCAGTCACCAAAATTTTACATGTAAAGAATGGTGGTAAAGTTTTCAATTTACAGTAAATTGGTGTAAAAAAAAAAACACACACCGTAAACTTTATGGTAAAATTCTGGTGACTGAGCTGACATTTTTATTTACTGTAAAATCTATACATTTTTTAGCAGACTAACTAGTTGTGACTTTTGAACATGCTATGAAGAAGGATAAGGTTGCCATGCTTTTCCCAGCGAGGGCCTCATAAATAAAAATTGAAGGATGTGGGGAGCCATTTTGATACATTTTGTACATTAAAGATACTAAAACCAAGACAAAATAGGTACATCAATACATGCTAAACTAACTGAACACCACATCCATATCTTAGCTTTGTGCTATTGATAACAAAAAATATTGCACGTGTTTTCAAGCATAAACATGGTTAAATGAACTAAAAATAACAATACTACAATCGTATTGGCCAATAGACATGACCATAAACAATCAGTTCACTATCGTGGCCACTGATTGGCTTAACATGCTAACTTTTTTACCCAATTTAGCCTCAGACTCATGTAATTTGGTATTTTACACATGCTAACATTAGAATTCTAGCTTTTTTTCCCAACCGATTTTACAGCCAAACACCTCAGAGTAGTGTTGTCCCGATACCAATATTTTAGTAACTGTACCGATACCAAAATGTATTTCGATATTTTTCGATACTTTTCGGTACTTTTCTAAATAAGGGGGACCACAAAAAATGTAATTATTGGCTTTATTTTGACAAAAAAAATCTTACGGCACATTAAACATATGTTTCTTATTGCAATCGAAGAACAATTTTGTCCTTAAATAAAATAGTGAACATACTAGACAACTTGTCTTTTAATAGTAAGTAAACAAACAAAGGCTTTTCAAACAGAGTATAGTACTGTTTTTGATTCATTAGTACCGGGATACTATACCAGTACCGGTATACCGTACCACTCTATCCCAGAGTCACATAACTTGGTACTTGACACGTGCTGTTATAATGTTAACGTTAGCATTCTAGCATACTAACTTTAGCATGCTAACCTTCTTAGCCACCTATGCAACAGAACACTTCAGAGTCATATAACTTGGTACTTGATACATGCTAACTGTTATAATGCTAACATTGGCATACTAGCATACTAACATTAGCATGATACATTTTTTAGCCAACTATGCGGCTGAACACCTCAAAGTCATATAACTTGGTACTTGATACATACCAACGGTTTTAAGCATGCGTACGCTTTATAATCATGACTTTGTACTTGATTAATTTAGACTGACCATACGTCCTCTTTTCCCCGGACAAGTCCTCTTTTGCGGGGCTGTCCAGGCGGGGTTTCTTAAATGCCTCAAATGTCCGGTATTTTGAGTTAGGGTTGCGTGTATTTTCAATGTACGTCTAGGGTTAAGAAGGGGTTAAAAACAAAACAAATTGTAAAAGTGTGCGCACGCAGCAGCATTCATGAGGGAGGGGCAGAGACAGAGAGCGAGACAGTCGAGAGACAGACAGAACACAAGAGAGAAGCCGAAAAGTAAATGCAACTTCATGGATGATTTGCGGGAAAAGTATCTGGGTTTTTCGTCTTGGCCGTGACATATGGGAAGCAGAATGCACTGTGTGCAAAGCAGGAAAGTATATATCTGTGGCAAATAAAGATCTACAAGCCCATATCCACACTACAAAGCACAAAACAGCTGTGCAGGGCGAGAGCTCGTCTGCGGGTTTTTTGTTTAAATTTAATTAACTTGTTTTGAGGCAATATATATGTTAACATTATATACAAGAGGTTATTTTGAATATTTCTACCTCTGCACTTTTTTCCAAAACTGGAATGTTACAGAATATAAGTGTGACTTATTTTGTTATACAGTCAAGCAGTGTTGGCGTTAACGCACTTTTTGTGTCTTTTTAACGCATTGAAATCAGAAAGGACGCAGATTTCTTTTTATTATTTTTTTTACCATTTGCAGCTAATATTTTAAAGGCCCACGGCACATTCTAAAACTACTATTAAAATAAACAAAAAAATAACAAAAGTGAAATAAAAAAGCTTACAGGTGAAATGTAATTTAAAAATAGTTGCAATGTTGACTAATAAAACAAAGCTGTTTTTTTTTCCTTTCAAACTGTCACTGCTCAAAACATAATATTGATGTTATTATGAATTATTGACCTATCAAAGGTTCCGATTACTTCACATCAAATATTCCACTTCGAAAAATATTTTTGGTGGAAGATTTTGCATATTATGTGTGTTTGCCAAAAAAGGGCGTAAAACAAACAAACAAAAAAACAACATAAAAAAGACTGAAACATTTTGAAATGAGGAATAGATCTGAAGTTGATGTAGACTACAGAGATTTAAGCGTTAAATATAAAATGTATGTATGCCCTGGCACACCTTTATCATCATTTCATGACCGAAGCAAAACACTTTTTACACTTTTATTCTGAAATAAATACACCTACGACTTATTAAACAAAAACATAGAAAAAACTACCAGCAGCGGTAAAGTTCAGATCCATAAAAGAAGAAAGTGAATGAATGTTTATAACTGAATACATTTACATATGTATACACATTTGTCTTCTTTTTTTTTTTTTTTTTTAATGAATTAAGTAACGTTTATGACAACCTTTTTCCAAAACACAATTAAGAATGTGAGATATAACAGGATAATGCATACGTTTATCTTTTTTTCTTTTTCAAAAGTGGGACCCCAACAATGTATTGTGAGACCCCATTTTTATGACTTGATGGGGTCCCTGGGACCCCATTTTGAAAATTCCTAGCGCCAACACTGATATCAACAGAGGAGAAAAAATGCTTTATTTAAATAAATATATTATTTATAAAGCAAGTTTGAGTATCATTGGCAAATTTTCACCTAGTCCCAGCCTTGGCACGCATATATGTGTCCTCTTTTTGGGATTTCAGAATATGGTCAGCCTAATTAAAGGCCTACTGAAACCCACTACTACCGACCACGCAGTCTGATAGTTTATATATCAATGATGAAATCTTAACATTGCAACACATGCCAATACGGCCGGGTTAACTTATAAAGTGCAATTTTAAAGTTCCCGCGAAACTTCCGGTTGAAAACGTCTATGTATGATGATGTATGCGCGTGACGTCAATCGTTGAAACGAAAGTATTCGGACACCATTGTATCCAATACAAAAAGCTCGGTTTTCATCGCAAAATTCCACAGTATTCTGGACATCTGTGTTGGTGAATCTTTTGCAATTTGTTTAATGAACAATGAAGACTGCAAAGAAGAAAGCTGTAGGTGGGATCGGTGTATTAGCGGCTGGCTACAGCAACACAACCAGGAGGACTTTGACTTGGATAGCTGACGCACTATCCGCCGCTAGCCGCCGACCGCATTGATGATCGGGTGAAGTCCTTCGTCGCTCCGTCGATCGCTGGAACGCAGGTGAGCACGGGTGTTGATGAGCAGATGAGGGCTGGCTGGCGTAGGTGGATAGCTAATGTTTTTACCATAGCTCTAGGTCCCGTAGCTAAGTTAGCTTCAATGGCGTCGTTAGCAACAGCATTGTTAAGCTTCCCCAAGCTGGAAAGCATTAACTGTGTATTTACAGGTCCATGGTTTAATAGTATTGTTGATTTTCTGTCTATCCTTCCAATCAGGGGTTTATTTCTTTTGTTTCTATATGCAATTAAGCACGATGATATCACGTTAGCTCCGTAGCTAAAGTGCTTCGCCGATGTATTGTCGTGGAGATAAAAGTCACTGTGAATGTCCATTTTCGCGTTCTCGACTCTCATTTTCAAGAGGATATAGTATCCGAGGTGGTTTAAAATACAAATCCGTGATCCACAATAGAAAAAGGAGAGAGTGTGGAATCCAATGAGCCAGCTTGTACCTAAGTTACGGTCAGAGCGAAAAAAGATGCGTCCTGCACTGCACTCTAGTCCTTCACTCTCACGTACCTCATCCACAAATCTTTCATCCTCGCTCAAATTAATGGGGTAATCGTCGCTTTCTCGGTCCGAATCGCTCTCGCTGCTGGTGTAAACAATGGGGAAATGTGAGGAGCCTTTCAACCTGCGACGTCACGCTACTTCCGGTACAGGCAAGGCTTTTTTTTTATCAGCGACCAAAAGTTGCGAACTTTATCGTCGATGTTCTCTACTAAATCCCTTCAGCAAAAATATGGCAATATCGCGAAATGATCAAGTATGACACATAGAATGGATCTGCTATCCCCGTTTAAATGAGACAATTTCATTTCAGTAGGCCTTTAATTCTAACTGTTAGCATGCTAACGCCAGCATTTTAGCATTCAAACGCAATTTCTCCCTCCAATTTTTGAGTGTGTGTGTGTGTGTGTGTGTGTGTGTGTGTGTGTGTGTGTGTGTGTGTGTGTGTGTGTGTGTGTGTGTGTGTGTGTGTGTGTGTGTGTATTATGTTCTTATTCCGTCTGCAAGTCAACTAGCATACAATATGGTATTTACATGCTACCTTTTGGTCATAAAAGTACCAGTCCGTTTGAGTTTTTACTTTTTTGGTCCGGACCACGACTGTGAACCTGCCCTAAAAAGTTTGCGTTGCATGGCGTGCGCTGATGATGAGTCAGTCATAAAGTTGTTTTTTTTGCCGGGCAATCATGTTTGTTCTTTTGGCCAAACGAGGCGTCACGTTTCATTTCGGGATCACGCTCGTCAATGGATTCATCAGCGGACCCCTCGACTCCATCTTGACCTAATCCAGTGACCTCAGCGGGCCATCAAAGTGACTGATCGGCTTCATCAGAGGACCGCCGGGAGGAGCCAATCAGCTCGCATCTTGTTTGAGTAAAGGAACAAGGCTTTTTGTCCCCCCCCCCTTCTGTGCATATCAGTGAGAGTGTTTGCATGAGTAATGATGATGTTTTTTTATACTAAATAAGGCTCTTCAATTAAATGACTGATATTAAACTACATAAAAGCCCTTTTGAGGTTATTTAATGTCAATTGTGTGCATGTGTGCACTCTTGTGTGCAAAGCTCAGACTGAAGAGCTCGTATCAATTGCTCAATAGAGGAAGTGATATCAGATACTTAAAGCCAAAATTTACTTGGACACACACACACACACACACACACACACACACACACACACACACACACACACACACACACACGCACACACACGCACACACAAGCTCTAAAGTTCTCTGATGGCCAATAAAGTCAGGATGTTCGTTCCACCGCCCAGGCTCGCAAAAAGCGAAAATTGCAGCGAGTAAACAAACTCGACTTAAGAGCTAACACACACACACACACACACACACACACACACACACACACACACACACACACACACTGGTTATCATTTGGAATGGGGACCAAGTTTTTGATCATCACTTGTGGGGACCACCCTTTCCACAGGTTGTGGAGGCATAAAAAAAATGAGGTAAAATGGCCACTGCCCAGTTAGCTCATACACGTCTTTAAATCTCTGGATTGATGAAGTAATGTGCTGATCATTCTTACTGGGGACCCTGGGGAAAAAGAGTTAATATGCTTCATTGGGACCAAATTTAAATAATTTTGCATAATTCACACAAATTTGTACGTGACTACTGAGGACCATTAAAAAAAAAAAAGTTCAAATTAAATATGACATGATCCTCAGAATACAGCACTACAGCTGTGCTCTTAAAGGAAGTTTCACCACTTAAATGTTAAAGTAAATCCTGCATCTTCTGGGACATTACCGAAAACTGCTATTTAGCAGTAATGAAGTTGTCTGCAACTCCAACTACCATATATAGAAGGATATATAATGGATTTGAGTATCATTTAAAAAGGTTTCCCTTTAGGGGACCTGTTTTTTTGTCCCCATACCGTCAGAGGTCCCCTAAAGGTGACTGTGTAAACAGAGCGATGTCCCCATTACGTATGCATTGCCAGAACACACACACACACACACACACACACACACACACACACACACACACACACACACACACACACACACACACACACACACACACACACACACACACACACACACACACACACACACACACACACACACACACACACACACACACACACACACACACACACACACACACAAATATAAAGCACAGATAGGAACCGCATATTAACCCCACATTGGCTAGTATAACAATACTAAACATTCTGGAACAGGATGCTTAAAAAAGGTTTGCATCCAAAACAATATTCAAAAATATCCCAAAAGTTGGGAAAAAAAAATATCCAAATATTAGAAAGAGGAGCCAAAACAAAAAGAACATTACGCATTTGTAATTTTCCTATAAGAAAAAATGGTGCTTAATCCAATCCAATCCAATCCACTTTATTTATATAGCACATTTAAACAACAAAAATGCTTCCAAAGTGCTGCACAACAATATTAAAAACAATATTCAAATATTATCCTTAGCTCCACCAATGACTGAATAAAAACAAAAAATAAATACAAATAAAACCAATATAAAAAACAATATAAAATAAATATGATTAAAAACGATTTGAAAGGGTAAAACCAATTAAAACAGTAAATATCTTAAATTGGTTTTTGATAATAATCCATTCCAAAAGGTCCGACCAATAGTTAATAGTTCGAAAAACTAAGCCATTTTACCCCACAAAAACTAATGTAAATGTTAGTAACGTGAGGGTTTATACTGAAGTATAGATACCGCCGATACCAGATTTTTATGCTCTTATATCGATTCTCAAATCAAAATAATGACACTTATGATACTTTAGACCAGGGTTATCAAAACCTTTTTCACCAAGAGCCGCATACTGAAAAGTCAAAGTATGCGGGCCATAATGATATTTTTTGTATTTTAAAAAAATGCTAAAAAAAAAATGTATTATAGGCGACTAAGTATATTATTATTGATTATTAGTTAGAATATTTCAGGGTTTTTTAATTATTTAACTTTTTTTTTTTTCCAATAAAAATAATGGTAATACAATTGTGTATTTGCATGACCCAGTGTGACAAAAATTCTGCCTGCATGAAAATATTATTGTTCAGTTACATATTTAACAGTGTTTATTATTAATTTATAAAGTTTTTTTTAATTTAACTAAGTACATTTTGTTTATATTTTAACTATATTTTGAGATACGTTATTAATTTAAACAGACAACTTTTTAAATTTCAGCAGACACATTATGTACAGTATATTCACACAAAGTATTGGTATTTTCGAAACAAGTCTGAATGTTACTCTCTATCGGATCAGAAAGAAAATCAGTGTCATAAATGTAGCACATTTGCGTTCGGCGGTGCAGATAAATACCCACAAGTACCAAGAAGTAGTCAAAGTAGATGTGGAGAGAGCAAACATTGTTACGTAATACAGTTGTACCTCAATTTACAAACTTAATTGATTCTGTGACGGAGCTCCTAACCCAAAACACTTGGATACCAAATCATCGTCTCCCATGGAAATGAATAAAACTCAATTTAATTGGTGCTTAACTTAGCAAAACAGCACCATTTTAACATGTAAAACAACTTTAAAATAAGAACTTTTGTATAAAAACAATACAATAGAATGGACTACAAACAACATTAGTTTCATGAAGTAATGAAATAAAAATGGACAGCATTATCTTAGAGTAGCTACTACATATTTTCATGGATAAATGTCTGTATATTGTATGTCTGTTTTGGTACGGGTTTGTACTGAAAATTAAATGTTGTTGTTCTTTTAAAGTGCACTGACAATAAAGTTCCATTCCATTTGCCACGCCAACTAATGGCGAGGATGCTTGTAACTCAAATGTTTGCTATCAACTTACAGCATAACAATTACCCAAGTGACAGCTCTTATCTCAAAACGCCCTTAAAGTACTGGTAGAGAGGAAAAACGTCACTTCCTGTCAATGAGAAAGGACGCAAAAGAGAAAGGCTCCGCTCTTGCTACCGGAGTTTTTTGTTAAATCTGAAGATTTTGACCACTGATTTGCGATCACAGCCACAGGAGAGTACCCTGGCATCTTCAATCTCATTTTGGTCAGTTGAGAGGCACTGATACGCTGAAAGAAGGCGAGTTGGGAGAGCCGTTAGCCTCAAGCCAAAGGCGCCTTGCCGCAGTTCAAAGCGGTTGCCTAGCAACCAAAAGCTACGGCGAGTTTACAGCTGTTTTAAAGTGATCCCGACGTCGCAGAGTGATATAAGTTGACAGGCTGACACCTCAAATTGATCTCTGAACGGCGCAAGATACGAAATTGTTGGAAAAAACAAGTTAAAAGTGCCGCAAGTCGCTAAAGAAGCAACTGCCGTTAAGACACAAGCAAGAGGCAGTGACGTCAGTGACTGCCGCGATGCGAAAAGGTAACGGAAAGATTGAAATCCCGAAACCTTCGGGGTCAGCTGTTACAGAACACAACTGGGAACAAGATTTGAGGTTGGACACAGGACATGATGGGAATCAGGAAGTGATACTACAAAAACTTGAAGAAATGAAAGAAGAAATGAAAGAAATCAAAAAAGAAATGAAAAAAGAAATGAAAGAAGAAATGAAAGAAATCAAAAAAGAAATGAAAGAAATAAAAGAAATGAAAGAAGAAATGAAAGAAATCAAAAAAGAAATGAAAGAAATTAAAGAAATGAAAGAAATGAAAGAAATGAAAGAAGAAATGAAAGAATTGAAAAAATATCTGAGAAAAGTAACAACAGAACACAAACAAGATGTGAAAAGTCTGCAGGAAAATATAGAAAATCTGCAATCTCAGAACAACAGAAGAAATAATGAAGCCACTGAAATGGGCAAACGAATGAAGACCCTTCAAGAAGACAACAACATGTTGAGGAATATCATAGATGAAATGGATCAGGACAAACGAATGAATGATATCATCGTGACTGGGCACCGAATTAAACCAAGATCCTATGCGAAAGCTGTGAATAATGAAGGTGAACCAGATGAAATGGATATGGTCTCAGCAGAACAGCAAGTGGTCAACTTTCTGCAATCAAAGGAAATTGAAATTGACATTAATACCATCGAAACATGCATCCCACTGAACGGAAGAAACAACAACGCCACTCCAGTCGTGCTCGTGAAACTCGTAAACAGAAAATCTAAAATGGCATCGCTGAGACAGGGAAAGAAGCTGAAGGGAACAAATGTGTACATGAATGAGCATCTCACAAAACGTAATGCTGGAATCGCCAAGAAAGCAAGCGACTTGATAAAGCAGGGAAAAATCCAGGGAACTTGGAGCATCAACTGTAAAATATACATCAAGCTGAATGGAAGTCCAGAAGCAAGAGTAATTGCTGTCCATGACATCAAGGACCTGGACAATTTTTAAAGTTTACACAGCTACCAAAACAACGACGATAATGGACTCCGACAGAAAACAAGCACCTAAATTCAGCATCGACACTACTATGTTCCAAGGGACGACTAAACAAGAGGACCTACATTCAGGATTGCATCCACCTACACTTATTGAGATTATTGAAACAACATCAAAGATTGTTGAACAAGAAAATATGGAACTAAAAAATTTCTTCAACAAAGATTACAAAAACCAGGATTTGGAAAATGATATAGATCCAGATACAAATTTTTTCTCCCACATCAGTAATAATTGTTTTTATTATACAGATGATCAATATAATAGCAACATTACATGCGATAACAAATAGTCAATTATTCATTTTAATAGCAGAAGCTTGTATGCAAACTACAACAACATTAAGAACTTTTTGGAACACATCAACGAACCATTCAAAGTGATTGCTGTCACAGAAACATGGATTGATGATAAAAAAGGAATAGATTTTGATCTGGAGGGATATGAACTAAACTACATCAACAGAACCAACAAAAATGGAGGAGGAGTAGCTGTGTACGTGATGAAGAACCTGAACTACAAAGTGGTAAAAAAAAAACCATGTCATTTGCTATAGATAATATCTTAGAATGTATAACCATTGAAATATGTCAGGAAAAAAGCAAAAACATTTTCATCAGTTGTATATATAGATCACCTAAGTCAAGTATAGAAACATTTGAAGAATGGATCAAGGCTACTTACATGGACAATGGTCAAAGAATAATGTTCTTATGTGGTGACTTTAATATTGACTTATTGAACCCCAACAAGCAAAAGTATATTGATGACTTCATTGATACAATGTACAGCATCAGTCTATATCCTAAAATCACAAAGCCAAGCAGAATCACAGCACACTGTGCCACGCTTATTGATAATATTTTTACCAATGAGTTTGACAATAACACTACAAGTGGTCTACTTATAACCGACGTTAGTGATCATCTGCCAGTTTTTACAATATATGATGGAAACTACAAGAAGAACATGGAAGACAAAAGGACATTTCGAAGACTGTGCACAGAGAAGAGGATGACTGCCTTCAAAATTGAGCTACAAAAGCAAGATTGGGACAATGTGTACAAGGAAAAAGAGGTTGATGAAGCATATGAACATTTCTTAAACAAGTTCATAATACTTTATGACAAACATTGTCCATGGATACAACTCAGTAACAAGCAGAGAAAGAATAATCAACCATGGATGACAAAAGGATTAAAAAATGCTTGTAAGAAGAAGAATACACTATATAGAGAATTTATAGCACAAAGAACTATAGAGGCAGAAATTAAGTACAAAAAGTATAAAAACAAGTTAACAGACATACTACGATCATGTAGAAAAGAATATTACAGTGAATTATTGGACAGGAACAAAAATAATATGAGAGCAACATGGGGCATCCTCAATAGCATTATTAAAAATGGCACAAAGAGGGACTACCCTCAATACTTTTTAGACGGAAATAAAAAAAATGACAACATAAAGGAAGTAGTTGAAAGCTTCAATAATTATTTTGTAAATATTGGACCAAAATTGGAAGAAAGGATTCCAGACCCAGTTCCAATTGAGGAATATAATGATACCATAGAGCGAAATCCCAACTCCATGTTCCTCAGTAATGTGACACAGGAGGAAATAGTTACAATAGTGAAAAAAATTTAAATCTAAGACTTCAACTGATTGTAATGGAATTGATATGGAAACGATAAAAAAGGTTATAGAAGAGATCTCAGGACCATTAATGTATATTAGTAATCTATCATTTCAAACAGGTACATTCCCAAACAAAATGAAAATAGCTAAAGTTGCACCAATTTATAAGACTGGAGATAAACATCAATTTACAAATTATAGACCTGTTTCTTTACTTCCACAATTTTCTAAAATCATTGAAAAACTGTTTAATAACAGATTAGAGAGTTTCATAAATAAAAATAGAATACTCGAAGAGAACCAATATGGATACAGAGCTAATGTTTCAACTTCAATGGCCTTAATTGAAATTACAGAATAAATTACCAATGCAATAGACAGTAAAAAATGTGCAGCAGCAGTTTTTATGGATCTAACTAAAGCATTTGACACAATTAATCACAATATTTTAATAAAAAAACTAGAACGATATGGCATCAGAGGGTTAGTCTTAAACTGGATAAGAAGTTATCTAACGAACAGGAAACAATACGTGAAGCTAGGCAAACACATGTCTACAACGCTAAATAAATCCTGTGGTGTACCTCAGGGATCAATATTAGGACCTAAATTATTCAATCTCTATATAAATGACATTTGTAAAGTTACAAAAGATTTAAAGTTAGTATTATTTGCGGATGATACAACAGCGTTTTGTTCAGGAGAGAACACACAGGAGATAATACAAATAATAGAAGAAATTAACAAATTAAAAAGATGGTTTGTCAAAAACAGACTATCGTTGAATCTTAGTAAAACTAAAATAATGCTATTTGGTAACAGTAGAAGAGAAAGTCAAACACAAATACAAATAGACGGAATATAAATTGAAAGAGTAAATGAAACCAAATTTCTAGGTATAATGATTGATGATAAATTGAACTGGAAATCTCACGTAAAAAATATACAACATCAAGTAGCAAGAAACACGTCAATAATGAATAAAGCAAAACATGTTCTAGACAAAAAATCAGTTCATATTCTCTACTGCTCACTAGTGTTACCATATCTGAGCTACTGTGTAGAAATATGGGGAAATAATTACAAAAGTACACTTCATTCATTAACGGTGTTACAAAAAAGATCAGTTATAATAATACATAATGTTGGATATAGAGAACATACAAATCCTTTATTTATTGAATCAAAGATACTGAAATTCCACGACATAGTGAATTTGCAAACAGCTAAAATTATGCACAAAGCAAACTATAACCTGCTACCCAAGAATATACAACAATTCTTCTCAACAAAAGAGGAGAAATATAATCTTAGAGAAAAATGTAATTTAAAACATTTGTTTGCACGTACAACACTTAAGACCTTCAGTATATCAGTATGTGGAATTAAATTATGGAATGGATTAAGCAAAGCAATCAAACAATGTACTAATATGATCCACTTCAAGAAACTCTTCAAACATAAAGTGTTTACAAAGTACAAAGAAGAAGAACCATGACAAACATTCTCAATTTATTTCATCCATCCATTCATTCATTCTTAAAGTAATCTTACTTATCTCATCATATGAAATATGACTTTCTTCACCAATTATTATTATTAAATTATTACTATTATTTATTTATTTATTTTTATTGTGATTACCTATGGAGTTATTGTGAATAAATTGAGAACAGGAAGTGAATAAAAAAGTTTCAGCAACTGTTATGTAAAGAAAAGGGGTAGGATTAAATAAGCTCTGCTTCTTCCTACTCCTTTTCGAACATGTTGAAAAGAGAAACTGGAAATTGTGATGTATCATGTTGTATGCTTGCATGTTCGAAATAAACTCAAACTTAAACTTAAACTTAAACAAGTTTCCTCCATATTGAAGCTATTATTAGTGGCCTAGTGGTTAGAGTGTCCGCCCTGAGATCGGTAGGTTGTGAGTTCAAACCCCGGCCGAGTCATACCAAAGACTATAAAAATGGGACCCATTACCTCCCTGCTTGGCACTCAGCATCAAGGGTGGGAATTGGGGGCTGAATTACCAAAAATTATTACCGGGTGCGGCCACCGCTGCAGCTCACTGCTCCCCTCACCTCCCAGGTGGTGAACAAGGGGATGGGTCAAATGCAGAGGACACATTTAACTTTACTTTAATTATGATTTATGACAACCAAACGATTCTACTAAAGTTTGCCGATAAATAGATATGATCAAAATAGTGTCAATCTCACAGAAATTCCTGAGACATTTTGAGAGTTAATGTTAGCCAGTCAAGAGATGAGTTAGGAACCACAGATCCCTTCTCCATCAACAACAATGCTAATCAAGCAGACTTTGTGAGAGCTAACAACGATTACTTTGGGAACAATTATGATCCAGAACTTTATATTTTTGAGCCCGAATACAAAGAGGATGAGCAATAAGTTTTAGAAGCCGAGTGCTAAAATGATGAAGCTTTATTAAAACACTATAGCACAAGCAGCATTGCTAGGTACTAAACATGCAAACTAACCATAATAAAACAAACACTTGCTGTAATATTTCCACACCTGTCGGGATGTCGACCGACAGGATGCTCACATAATTGCGCAATCCTCCTTTTTATGTCTTTTTCACCATCTCGGGGGCTGTGAGAATCGACCACCCTCTCGGTCCATGGCCACATTTGTCTACTACCAGGTGAGAGATGCATGAATTATAATCTAGGATTTACTTTTAGCAAGTTTGAGACGAAGCAGAAGTAGCCGTCGGCTCAGTGTGTCAACAATAGCAGCGTAGGCTAGCATTAGCTCACTGCTATCAATGCGCCACTAAAATAGTCCGTCTGCGTTAGAGCTTATAATAACAATATCACTCATTTTTGGTTGATTTTCAGGTCACGACATGTAAATGGAGTATTGTTGGCAGTTT
This sequence comes from Entelurus aequoreus, assembly GCF_033978785.1. NCBI lineage: Eukaryota > Metazoa > Chordata > Actinopteri > Syngnathiformes > Syngnathidae > Entelurus > Entelurus aequoreus. The sequence goes on from NC_084739.1 coordinate 61,115,779, forward strand.
CTGGATGTTTTTAGAGGGTTTTATGGGCACAATAGAGGACCCTTGATCTGTCGACTCCATTTATTTACGATTTCAAATGCATAAAAAAAGCCATGAATATGTGTTCTTGTCTTACATAAGGATCGTGAAAGATTAACAGCACATCTCTTTCCAATCTTTGCGTATTTCCAGTATGACTGATCTGATAATATGGTCAGAGTGCAGAAGTGTTACTACCGTGACGTAGAGTCTACGGAAATAGGCGAATATATTCGAAAGAGAATATTCAAAATGGCAGACAGAGTTTGTGGCATTTTGTGATGTTTAAACGGTATTTTCAAATAATTTTGTGGATTGTAAATACAATTAGATTTGGTTTAATGCAGGGGTACCCAAACGTTGGCGGACCGCAACGTTCAAAATCCGGCCCGCGGGAAGTCCCAAGTTAAAAATAAATAAATACATTTTATTTTAAAAAAATTTAAATCTGTCCTTTTTAATCCATTTTCTACCGTTTGTTACTCTCAGTGTCTCCTAGCCGCTCAGGCAAATCATATTGTCTAAAAATGCATTTTCCCATCGATAACAGGACATCATCGCGCTCGGAATATATATATATATATATATATATATATATATATATATATATATATATATATATATATATATATATATATATATATATAGTCAAGGTTCCTGTGGTTTATCCGTTATACAGATTTTTTAAATCCCCTGAAGAGCAGGGAAACCTGCGAAACAGGCTTGTAGGGATGAAATAGCCTCTGTGTTTTTTCCTGACCTAAAGTATATATATATATATATATATATATATATATATATATATATATATATATATATATATATATATATATATATATATATATATATATATATATACTGTATATATCTCAATCAATCAATCAATCAATGTTTATTTATATAGCCCTAAATCACAAATGTCTCAAAGAGCTGCACAAACCACAACGACATCCTCGGTACAGAGCCCACATAAGGGCAAGGAAAACTCACCCCAGTGGGACGTCGATGTGAATGACTATGAGAAACCTTGGAGAGGACCGCATATGTGGGTAAACTCAATCTGCTCAAATGAAGGTCAGTTTTGTAGCTTCTGTAACGAGCTAAACTGTTTTCAGATGTGTGAACATGATTGCACAAGGGTTTTCTAATCATCAATTAGCCTTCTGAGCCAATGAGCAAACACATTGTACCATTAGAACACTGGAGTGATAGTTTCTGGAAATGGGCCTCTATACACCTATGTAGATATTGCACCAAAACCAGACATTTGCAGCTAGAATGGTCATTTACCACATTAGCAATGTATAGAGTGTATTTCTTTAAAGTTAAGACTAGTTTAAAGTTATCTTCATTGAAAAGTACAGTGCTTTTCCTTCAAAAATAAGGACATTTCAATGTGACCCCAAACTTTTGAACGGTAGTGTACATATATATATATATATATATATATATATATATATATATATATATATATATATATATATATATATATATATATATATATATATATATATATATATGAGTTAGAGAGTTAGTTATATATATATATATATATAAATATATATATATATATATATATATATATATATATATATATATATATATATATATATATATATATATATATATATAACTAACTCTCTAACTCATATATATATATATATATATATATATATATATATATATATATATATATATATATATATATATATATATATATATATATACACATATGTATATACTGTATATATATTATATATATCTAAATTTATAAATTATATAAATTAGATTTATACATTTTTCTAACCCAATGCGACCCCCGAGTCAAAAAGTTTGGGGACCTCTGGTTTATTGGATACAATGCAGTCAACTGGTGTTTCCACTCTACTGGTATTGTAAATGGAGGTACCGCTCTACAAACTAATACATTTTTAGAGTTTCCACAGCGTTGTGTATGTAACTCAATCCTCACTTGAATGCAAGACAAAAGAGCAAAGTTGTGCACAAAGTGCATCATTTTCCCGTTCATCAAAGACGCCACGGTCTGTATGGCAGCTTTTCCAGGAGTCAGCAGAAAATAAAAAGCGTCTCCGAGGCACTTTTGACCTTTTTAAAAAGACTTTTGGCAAATTCGGCAGACGGCCCTGAAAGCTTATCCTGTGCACCTCAGCAGAAAGTAAAGACGCTTTTTGTCTTCTCTGATCATTTCCAGGTAATTGAAGCAATTCCCCGAGCAAGAAGGCAAGACTTTGGTCAGAGGGGAGCTTTGTCGATGCTAATGTAATCAACGCTTGCATTTACCTGCCTCTCACCTTTCCTGTCGCTGCAATCGAAACGCTGCTTATTTGTGCTCGCAAACTGTTATGGTTTGTTTCCTTCCAAAATGAAATATCTGCCGTTGCACTGAGGGTGTGTATGTGTGTGTGTGTGTGCATGTGTGTGTGTGTGTGTGTGTGTGTGTGTGTGTGTGTGTGTGTGTGTGTGTGTGTGTGTGTGTGTGTGTGTGTGTGTGTGTGTGTGTGTAGGTGGCCATGCCAGAACTAGCACTTCAACTTGGAAAAACGGGGGTTGGAGTTTTTCGTCAGACGTGCGGCGCAGACAGAGTAAAGGAAAAGCTTCTTTTTTTTCTTTTTTTTTTTTCTTTTTTTTTTTTTTTCAACGCGGCGTCCAACAGCAACAGAAAACTCTCCACTATGTGGTCAAGAAAAAAAAAAAAGGGTGTAGAGTGAGAGGCGGCTGCTGGCGCCGGGCCCGGCGAGAAGGCGGGTTGGCGGGGCGGAAAACATACCTGCCCTACGGACGCGCGCCCACAACGCTTCGGAAGCAGCCAGAAGAAGAAGAAAAAAGTCGTCCGGGAAAGAGGGAGTGACGCTTTGAAGACGGCTGAGGAGCATCAGGGACGATAGAAGTCAGCTGGGGAGGAAACGACACGGGACACGTCCTCTCCGATGCCACTGAGCTGCACAAAAGTCGACATCGGACAAGTCCTGCATCACATGTTCAGCAAGGACCTAGTTCTGTAAAACCAACGCTGTAATGTGCATTCCAAGCCACTAGTTGGCGACGTGTCTGTACATGTACAATGGGTTGTATTCGGACACGTGAGGTGGTGGGCCACCAAACCGACATGGCTACCGTCTGAGTACGCAAGGGGCCTAGATCTTACCAATAAAAGTGGTTACAAGCAAAAAAAGTTATATTACGCAACGGAATATGTTATCAAAAAAAGATTTGTCGGATGATATCAAGGATTATCAGTCGTTGGGACCCTTTAGGGCAGGGGTGTCCAAAGTGCGGCCCGGGGGCCATTTGCGGCCCGCAGCTAATTGTTTACCGGCCCGCCACACATTCTGCAAAAATTGCAAAATTGATAGTTTTGCAAAAATAAAAAAAAAACATTTTAAAAAGTGGAATGAGGTGAAATCTAACGAGAACAAGTTGCAATGTTGACACAAAAGTGCCATGCAGGCTGTTTTTTTTTTCTTTTGTCTTTCTTTAATTTTCTTTTTTTTGCCATTGCTCAAAAAAAAAAAAAAGACAAAAAATCTATGTTCTAATGAATTTTTGACCTATTCAGGGCTCCAATTACTTCAAAAATGTCACTTTAAAATGTTTTATGTGGAAAAAATATTGCATATATTGTGTGGTTGCCATATAAAAACATCAAAGATTTGAAGTGAAGTGAAGTGAATTATATTTTTATATAGCGCTTTTCTCTAGTGACTCAAAGCGCTTTACATAGTGAAACCCAATATCTAAGTTACATTTAAACCAGTGTGGGTGGCACTGGGAGCAGGTGGGTAAAGTGTCTTGCCCAAGGACACAACGGCAGTGACTAGGATGGCGGAAGCGGGGATCGAACCTGGAACCCTCAAGTTGCTGGCCCGGCCACTCTACCAACCGAGCTATACCGCCCCGGTATGACAAAAGAGCATGAAAACAAACAAAATAATAGTTCAAACGTAAAATCAACAGATATATCTGAAGTTGATCTCGCAACTTAAGTGTTGAAAGTAAAAAAAATCGAATACAAATGTATCACTTTATGATGGGGGAACTTTTGGATCCCAAACATATTTAGTGGGATTTTATTAATATTTTCACTGATTTCTCAAAAATATTAAATAATTAAAATCAATGGTGTCCTGCATTATTGATCTTGTAGAGCTCTAATTACTAAATACTGCATATTTTGTCAAGAAGGGAAGGTCGCAGCTTGCTGCGGGGTTGTTCTTCCAATGCAAAAACGGCTCCGGACGACAGCGTGAAGGTAGGCTTGGATTTATTTAACATAAATAACTCACTACCATAACCCCAAAAATACAACAAAAAAGGCAAGCGTGCCTAAAACACAAATGAAGCTGCTAGTTAGCAGAAGCTTTGGCATGAACTATGAAACTTACTTGGTCAGAAAGAGACATGAACCGGTGTGACATAAAGACAATGCAGGCAGGACGAGAGAACAGAAACAAAGACTAAAATAACAGACATGATTAACAACAGGTGCGTGACTCAAAACGTGAAACAGGTGCGTGACATGACAGGTGAAAACTAATGGGTGACCATGGAAACCAAACAAAACAAGGAAGTGCAACCAGGAACTAAAAAGAGAGTCCAAAAACCAAGCAAAACATGGCCAAACCAAAAACATGATTAACACAGACATGACATATTTCCAGTTTTACTATAAAAAACAAAGTTGTCTTTGACAGAAAAGGCTTTTTTTTTTTACTTTTTATCAACCTGAAGTTGATATAGAGATTTACTGTAAGCGTTAAATAAAAAATAATAATAATAATTTGACTTATTTTTAATGTTTTGATGACTGAGACCCTTAATGGTCCCCGGGAGCCCTAAAGGTAAAAAAAAATCCATATATTTTGTTATGGTTTGAAAAGGAAAAATATCAAAATGGCCCCCGCATGCTTAAATTTTTCAGTGTGCGGCCCTCAGTGGAAAAAGTTTGGACACCCCTGCTTTAGGGCGGTGTTTTTCAACCTTTTTTGAGCCGAGGCACATTTTTTCCATTGAAAAAATCCGGAGGCACACCACCAGCAGAAATCATCAAAAAATTAAACTCAGTTGACAGTAAAAAGTTGTTGTCGCAATTGTTGGATATGAATTTTGGCTTATTAGTGATTCCCAGAGCCAAAAAAAAGTCTGCGGGCTATAGAGCGTTTTCTATTCGGGCTCCAGTACTATGGAATGCCCTCCCGGTAACAGTTAGAGATGCTACCTCAGTAGAAGCATTTAAGTCCCATCTTAAAACTCATTTGTATACTCTAGCCTTTAAATAGACCCCCTTTTAGACCAGTTGATCTGCCGTTTCTTTTCTTTTCTCCTCTGCCCCCCTCTCCCTTGTGGAGGGGGAGTTACACAGGTCCGGTGGCCATGGATGAAGTGCTGGCTGTCCAGAGTCGGGACCCGGGGTGGACCGCTCGCCTGTGCATCGGTTGGGGACATCTCTGCGCTGCTGACCCCTCTCCGCTCGGGATGGTTTCCTGCTGGCCCCACTATGGACTGGACTTTCACTAATATGTTAGATCCACTATGGACTGGACTTTCGCTGATGTGTTGGATCCACTATGGACTGTACTTTCACAATACTATGTCAGACCCACTCGATATCCATTGCTTTTGGTCTCCCCTGGGGGGGGTTACCCATATCTGCGGTCCTCTCCAAGGTTTCTCATAGTCATTCACATCGACGTCCCACTGGGGTGAGTTTTTCCTTGCCCTTATGTGGGCTCTGTACCGAGGATGTCGTTGTGGCTTGTGCAGCCCTTTGAGACACTTGTGATTTAGGGCTATATAAATAAACATTGATTGATTGATAAACGTTGAATTTAAACCATAACCAACCATGCATCAATATAGCTCTTGTCTCAAAGTAGGTGTACTGTCACGACCTGTCACCTCACGCCGTGACTTATGTGGAGTTTTTTGCTGTTTTCCCGTGTATTGTGTTTTAGTTCTTGTCTAGCGCTCCTATTTTGGTGGCTTTTCCTCTTTTGTTGGTGTTTTCCTGGAGCAGTGTCATGTCTTCCTTAAACGCTATTCCCCGCATGTGCTTTGTTTTAGCAATCAAGACTATTTAAGTTGTTGCTATCCTTCTTTGTGGGGACATTGTCAATTGTCATGTCATGTTCGGATAGGCAACGTCTTTGCTCCACAGTAAGTCTTTGCTGTCGTCCAGCATTCTGTATTTGTTACTTTGTAGCGAGTTAGGTTTTAGTTACGTTCTGCAAAAGCCTTCTCTAAGCTTCAATGCCTTTTCTTAGGGGCACTCACCTTGTGTTTATTTTTGGTTTAGGCCTTAGATATGACGACAAACCCTCGTCGTCTCACACGACGTGTTCCCGACATTTACAAAGCAATTATCTACCGGCTGCCACCTACTGATATGGAAGAGTATAACATGGTTACCTAGACAGCACCGATACTCAACAACGACACATTATTTGCAGACAATAATTACTTGTTTGCAAATAATATTTTTACCCCAAATAAGTGAAATTACATAATCTCCCACAGTGGTTGAAAAACACTGCTTTAGGGGACTGTGTGACAAGAGGTGGCACTTTCGTGACTTCTCCCGGGAGCCTTTTGACCATGAAGACCAGCTGCTGGGTCTCTGCCACACCAGAGTTCGTTTGGAGAGACTGGAGGAGATAGGGCTGCGGAGCTGGCGCTGAGCGCCGGGACGGACAAGCTTCACAGTGTCTTGGTTGAATGAGCAGGTATCAATCAATCAATTAATCAAAGTTTACTTATATAACCCTAAATCACGAGTGTCTCAAAGGGCTGCACAAGCCACAATGACATCATCGGCTCAGATCCCACATCAGGGCAAGAAAAAACTCAACCCAATGGGATGACAATGAGAAATCTTGGATCTCTTGGTTGCTTTGTTGGGTCTGCTCCAGTCTCTGGCTATGCTGCCCCCACCCCAGCAGACGATGGCGTGGAACACCGCAGAGGCCACCACAGTGTTTATGTATTTTTTGTTGTTTTACTTTTGTGGTTGTGTGTAGAAGTGGCTGGTTGCATCAGCTCTGCTCTTTTAATGTCTTTAATGTCATTTGTGTTCTTTGATGTTTCCCTCTTACACACATGTTTATGTGTGCTATGGCTATGAGTCCCCCCCCCCAGCGTTTACCTGTTTCTCACCTTTTTTGTAAGGGGTGCTGGAAGTTGACAGACCCGTCAGCGATCCTGTTCTGTCTCCCAGATATATGGAACTATATTGTGCTCCAGACATCATTCTAAACAACAAAACAGATGAAAAGCATTGAGGTCTACAACTTCTTTGTGTGTGGCTGGGTCAGGGACATTGGTATCAAGACTCTACCGGTTAAATATGCATCGATTTTGCTCGGGTAAGGTTGCATATCATGATTTAACTTTGCGTCTACAGCCATGTTTGTTGCTGTTGCATGCACCGTTTAGGAGTTTGCATGCTTTTTCCCGTCTTTACCAAAATATAACAACAGCCTAAAACAACACAAGTATGGGACATTTTTCTTCGAGAAAGGCAAAATGGCGCCCAGAATGCTATGACAGCAGACGCTCGCTGGCCCACCACTTCCAGTCGCACATATTTTATGAGCCGGATGTGACATCAGGTGAACAGAATCTATACGCATAAAATTTTATCCAAACGCGAGTTAAAAAAGTACCCTATAAAAACTATTTGAAATGTGGACTCGTCAGACCACAGAACACTTCTCCACTTTGCATCAGTCCATCTTGGATGAGCTCGGGCCCAGCGAAGCCGTCAGCGTTTCTGGGTGTTGTTGATAATTGGCTTTGGCTTTGCATAGTAGCGTTTTAACTTGCACTTACAGATGTAGCGACAAACTGTAGTTACTGACAGTGGTTTTCTGAAGTGTTCCTGAGCCCATCTGGTGATATCCTTTACACACTGATGTCGGTTGTTGATGCAGTACCCGCCTGAGGGATCGAAGGTCACGGGCATTCAAGTTAAAGTTAAAGTTAAAGTACCAATGATTGTCACACACACACTAGGTGTGGCGAAATTATTCTCTGCATTTGACCCATCACCTTTGATCACCCCTTGGGATGTGAGGGGAGCATTGGGCAGCAGCGGTGGCCGCGCCCAGGAATCATTTTTTGGTGATTTAACCCCCAATTCCAACCCTTGATGCTGAGTGCCAAGCAGGGAGGTAATGGGTCCTATTTATATAGTCTTTGGTATGACTCGGCCGGGGTTTGAACTCACAACCTACCGATCTCAGGGCGGACACTCTTATGGTGTCCACACACACACATAAACACACACAGACGGATTACATTCGGAATGCAATGGAATCACAGCGTAGTATTTCTTTATGTAGTATCTTTCAAAGTATAATTTGCCTTTCCAGTTGAACGCTTTTTAAGTATACTAGCTTATTTTTTAACTTTATTTTCTAACCTTCATTTACCTAGGAAAGTGCCATTGAGATGAAAAATCTCTTTTTCGAGGGAGTCCTGAACATCCATTTTCCAGTCTAGGTGCATGGATGTGAAGTGCCTTGCCCGAGGACACAGAACCTGGAACCCTCAAAATTAGAGATGTCCGATAATGGCTTTTTTGCCGATATCCGATATTCCGATATTGTCCAACTCTTAATTACCGATTCCGATATCAACCGATACCGATAAATACAGTCGTGGAATTAACACATTATTATGCCTAATTTTGTTGTGGTGCCCCGCTGGATGCATTAAACAATGTAACAAGGTTTTCCAAAATAAATCAACTCAAGTTATGGAAAAAAATGCCAACATGGAACTGCCATATTTATTATTGAAGTCACAAAGTGCATTATTTTTTTTAACATGCCGCAAAACAGCACTTTTTGAATTTGGGACATGCTCTCCCTGAGATAATCCTGATACCCACTACAACTATGGGAAGTACTATACTTTGACTTTCACAAAGTGCATAATTTTAATTTTTTTTTAAACATGCCTCAAAACATCAGCTACAAAAACAATGAAGGCACACAGCTTCAGTCCAGAGTATACTAGAGTTATAAAGTAAACAATAACATAGTCCTCCTTTAGTGCAAGACTGCCTGGCATACTGTATAACAGGAAATTATAAACTGGGCTCAATCTGAACAGCCGATATGGGCATCTACATCAACTATGTGATTTGCCTGAGAAGATGGACAGGACAAAAACAAAAACAAAAAAAACAAAAAAAACAAACCAAAAAAAAATTTTTTTTTAATTAAAAAATTTGAAACCGATACCGATAATTTCCGATATTACATTTTAAAGCATTTATCGGCCGATAATGTCGGCAGTCCGATATTATCGGACATCTCTAATACTAACTTATTTTTTTACTTTATTTTTTAACCTTTATTTACCCAGGAAAGTGCCACTGAGATGAAAAATCTCTTTTTCGAGGGAGTCCTGAACATCCATGCGCCAGTCTAGGTGCATGGATGTGAAGTGCCTTGCCCGAGGACATAGTGGCGGATGCTGGAAATCGAACCTGGAACCCTCAGGCTGCTACCATCCGAGTTGAGAACGTTAAGATGTAACTGTGGAGGTGTGGCCAGCGCGCCTGCAGGAGCAAAGGTCACCGCCACTGTCTATGGTGCTGAGGACGAGCACCATCGGATAGGGGCGGGGCATGGGCTGACGGCGAGACACAGCTGGCAGGTGATTAGATTTCACAGGTGGTACGTGTTAATCTAATCGTCTGTTGTCTTTAACAGTAAGCGGCCGGGAGCAGGAGCGGAGAGAGGATACGGACGTGGCTGAAAAGTCTAATCTATGTACATTAAAACTTTGTTCAACTTTGCACGCCTGGCTCCTGTGAAGTATATGTCAGTGGAACCGCTAGGAAGCGACTTCCACAGTGACATTCATCGTGCCGCGGTTTGACGCTGGGACGGATCATTTCTATTGCTATGATGCATAATTAAAAGATGTGAGTATTCTAAGGGATGCACAAAAAATCAATTCACACGTGGCACCAGATGGTGCTGAGGAAAAGTCTCAATTACTAGACGAGAACGCAAAAAAGCACGTTTGCACGCGGATGCACGACTCGTCGGCGGGTAACGCGTCTTGTGGGACGAGGCCTGTGCGAGTGGGCTGGAGGACTCAGGACATCCATCAGCTTAAAGCAGATAACAGATCGGGGGGGGGGGAAGCAGTCTGGACTCAATCTGCTGCAGCTCACATACAGAAAGGTTTAAGTCCAGCTACACAGTATGTCCTCCCTGCTCCCAGTTTGACTTCACCTGCTGCTGCACATCTTTAGGACAGCAGTGGGAGTTGAGCGGCCAGGCTAAGATATATGTGACAGCCTTAAAGCTCCGCATCGCACACAGGCTGATTGGGGGGAGAACCCGGAAGTAAATAAAGCCCCAGAAGCTACGCCAGGGTCCTCGCCGCACTTAAATCTGATTTGTCAGGCGGCGACTTATAAAGACAGCCTCTTCCAGGGTGACTTAAATCATGTCAGAGTAAAAAAAAAAAGAAAAAAAAAAAAAGGACAGACTCGTAATTTACCGAGGGAAGGACGAATAAAAAAATAGTGAAAGCAGCTTTTCTTGCAATTGAAAAATCACGAAATGTACTTTTTGCCACCGTGATGGTAAAATGATGTGTTGGAGATACTGCCATATATGAGCTTTAAACTAATGTTCAATGTATAAATAGTTTTTCAAATCACTTGACATGTATACTGTGTATATGTACATCATTTATCTATTTTTTAACTTTTTTTTTTATATACATAGATAGATAGATAGTACTTTATTGATTCCTTGTTACAGGTTATATATATTTTATTATTGATTGTATCAAATGTGATGAATATTTAATGGACCACAATGGAAACATGCCTTATGGCTTTTTTGTACCATCCATTTGCCTTTTTAAAGCATTACATGGATTCAATTCTTTAAGATGTCAATAAACTTGTCAATCAGTCAATCAATTTGGACAACAGTGCCACTGTTATTTTTATGGTAAAATTCTGGCCACTGAGCTGACAGTGTTTTTTTTTGTTTTTTTAACATAAAATCGACGGTTGTTGCTTTTGCAGTGCATTACTGTGAATTTTTAAAAAATGTACCACTGTTATTTTTACCGTAAAATGATTGCAAATAAGTTGGGCAATATATTTTTTTGTGTGTTTTTTTTTTTTTTTTCAAGCAACCTGCTCACTGAACTTTGTGGATATTATTAAAAAAAATGTCCAAGCACCATAACAATTCAAAACTCTACCCACTTAAATCCCTTGCAATGCATGATGGGGAAAAAATTAAAACACTCTCCCCACACCTACCCATGTTTAATATATATATATATATATATATATATATATATATATATATATATATATATATATATATATATATATATATATATATATATATATATATATATATATATATATATATATATATATGTATATATATATATATATATATATATATATATATATATATATATATATATATATATATATATATAGTGGGGCAAAAAAGTATCTAGTCAGCCACCCATTGATTGTCAATGGGTGGCTGACTAAATACTTTTTTGCCCCACTGTATATATATATATATATATATATATATATATATATATATATATATATATATATATATATATATATATATATATATATATATATATATATATATATATATCTGCGATGAGGTGGCGACTTGTCCAGGGTGTACACCGCCTTCCGCCCGATTGTAGCTGAGATAGGCTCCAGCGCCCCCCGCGACCCCGAAGGGAATAAGCGGTAGAAAATGGATGGATATATATATATATATATATATATATATATATATATATATATATATATATATATATAAAAGTATGGACACACCTTCTCATTTTTTGTTTTCTTTATTTTCATGACTGTTTACATTGTAGATTGTCACTGAAGGCATCAAAACTATGACACCTGTGAAGTGAAAACCATTGCAGGTGACTACTTCTTGAAGCTCATCGAGAGAATGCCAAGAGTGTGCAAAACAGTAATCAGTGCAAAGGGTGGCTATTTTGAAGAAACTAGATTATAAAACATGTTTTCAGTTATTTCACCTTTTTTTTTTTAAGTATATAACTCCACATGTGTTCATTAATAGTTTTGATGCCTTCAGTGACAATCTACAATGTAAATAGTCATGAAAATAAAGAAAACACATTGAATGAGAAGGTGTGTCCAACTTTTTGGCCTGCACTGCATATACATATTAATCAAACAGCTAAAATGAGCCAAACATGGGTAGGTGTGGAGATATATATATATATATATATATATATATATATATATATATATATATATATATATATATATATATATATATATATATATATATATATATATATATATATATATATATATATATATATATATATATATATATATATATGTATTTTTATATATATATATATATATATATATATATATATATATATATATATATATATATATATATATATATATATATATATATATATATATATATATATATATATATATATATATATATATATATATGTATACACTGTATATTAATCAAGCATGGGTAGGTGTGGAGAGAGTGTTTTGCAGGGGATTTAAATGGGTAGAATTTAAAATGTGTATGGTGTTTGGATGGTTTTTTTTTGGTTTTTTTTAATAATATCAACAAAGTTCAGTGAGCAGGTTGTGTTATGTGTGATCATGTGTGTTGCAGTGTTTATATATATATATATATATATATATATATATATATATATATATATATATATATATATATATATACAGTGTTGGGACTAACGCGTTACAAAGTAACGAGTTACTGTAACGCCGTTAGTTTCGGCGGTAACTAGTAATCTAACGCGTTATTTTTTATATTCAGTAATTCAGTTACCGTTACTACATGATGCGTTACTGCGTTATTTTACGTTACTTTTTATGTAGTATAAAGTGTGTTTTATCGGAGCGCTGCAGTGTCATCGTTCTGATTCTTCTTGTGTCTCAAGCCGAGGAAGAGAGACGTGCGCTCTTTGTGTGTGTGAGTGTGAGTGTGGGGAGTAAAGAGAGAGAGGAGGGGGGCGGGGGCGTGTCTGATCATGGCGGAGCTGCAGTCGAGTTTGTTAACAGGGAGATATTTTCACTACTTTTCTTTTGTCGAGCACAAAGAAAATAACATTTTAGTTAAATGTAAATTGTGTTTTGGATCAAAGATCCCATCTACTGCCCAAAACAGCAATTCAAATCTGCTAAAACAAGCTACATAAGCAACATGCTTCGACGTAGCTAGTAAAGAGAGACAGAGACTCCGATGCCACTTTCCCTACACCACCACCACTTAAGGATTAACTCTGCCTCTGCTCATCATTCAGCACTGAAGGTACACACTCTGTCAATCAATGTTCCCTCTAATTGTTCATGTGTGAGCAAACGCAAAAACTCCCTGAGCATTCAATGAGCCCATGTGAGCAACATCAGACGTGCACACTATGGCTACACTAGCAGCACACCTGTCCCAAACCTGACTAAATAACAAGTTCAATCTCCATCCATCCATCCGTTTTTTACCGCTTGTCCCTTTTGGGGTCGCTGGAGCCTATCTCAGCTGCATTCAGGCGGAAGGCGGGGTACACCCTGGACAAGTCCCACCTCATTGCAGGGCCAACACAGATAGACAGACAACATTCTCTTATTATTATAATCAAATGACAGCAGTCATTTCCATTTCTAATATAAGTGTTTAGGCCCACTTACAATGACAATAGCAAAAAATATTGTTTTTCATGAACTGTGTACTTGTATTGTTTGTCTGGGTGGAGGTCCTGCTTTGGAAATAATTTGTACCCCTTTCAGACATTGCATTTAGTTCCCATTAAAACATTCACATGTTGCACAATGAGATGTAAGCAGGGGATCATGTGTACATTCCTGCAACTTCCTGTTTGTAAAAAATATATTTTTATTAGTATTTATTTAATATACTAACAGCATTTAATGATTAATATTAATACATTAAGATTCCTAATAAATGACACTAGAATAAGCACACATTTGATTGGTAAATCATAGTGTAACGACCTGGAATGACACTTTATGTGTGGTGTTGGAGTTGTCCGACTTTTTGTGTGTCTGTAAACGCATCACTGGCTAAGTGCCATATGTGCATGTGTTGACGCAAGTGAAAAAGCTGCTGTTGATATAACAAAGTTGCTTTTGGTCTGGTTTGTACTGCAGAAAATGACCGGTTTTGCTAGATATCATTTTTTTTACTAATGTTTTGGTGATGTGTTTATGGCCGACAATAAAGAGTTTTGCTCAGTAAAGTGATGGATGGAATTCATGTCCTCAAAGCGTCTCGACAGACGTTACAATATTTGAACAAGGATGACGAAAAGTGTTTTCTCTGTCGTGTCCGTGTGTCGAAAATTGTTATGCGCTTATTTTTTTATTTGATTTTGTGCGTGGCATAGATTTGCCGTGCGCAGAGGACGCTTGAGCAGTGCGCAATTGCACAGGCGCGCACCTTAGAGGGAATGTTGCTGTCAATTCTCTTATATACTCTTTCATTCTAGACTTCTAGAGTGTTTGATTATCACATCACTCTTAATGTATAGACTATAAAGTTCTCAAACATAAAGAGGGATCCTAGTGGGCCAGGGCAATCTTTCCTTATCTCTAAACTAAAACTGGGGAAATGTGTAGAGTGTTCTGGGATTCAGACATGATTTTGTGTCAGAATTCCTTGAGGAAAAAAATGCATGGTTAGGCTTTGTGTATGTAGTGTGTGCCTTTCTTGCTTTACAGCTATGCTGTTATTATGCTGTTTGTTACTTATGTATGTTATGTTGCAGCTATTTAAAATAGTTTTGTCAATTTGTTCTGGCCAGAAACAAATTGGCCCTTTGAAACATATCTTTGTCTTTGTGTGTTGTATGTAGACCACATTGCTTAGCAGAGTTCAGTGATGCAAATGCATGTCAAGTTGATCAACAGATTGTATTATTGTCCAGTGCAATAACAGTACTGAAATGAAGGCTAAAAGGGCATTAATGGGAGCTTTAAAAAAAAGAAGAAAAAAAGAAGTAACTAAATAGTTACTTTTCACAGTAACGCATTACTTTTTGGTGTAAGTAACTGAGTTAGTAACTGAGTTACTTTTGAAATAAAGTAACTAGTTACTGTAACTAGTTTCAGTAATTAACCCAACACTGTATATATATATATATATATATATATATATATATATATATATATATATATATATATATATATATATATATATATATATATATATATATATATATATATATATAGTTACTTTACATGCAGTTGGCTTTCGGCTCCAGGTCCAACTTTTTCAGCCCAATGCGGCCCCCAAGTCAAAAAGTTTGGACCCTTCTGGTATACAGTATAAGATATAATAAATTAATAATATACTTGGTTTGACTTGTATATAAGTGGGTTGCGACTTAACAATAAGGGAAAATGTGCGTCCGGAAAATGAGAATAGTTGAAAACTCCTGCACAATGATGCATCTAACTCACACACACACAATCAATGTGTGTTTTAGGAAATTACATTATAATATTATTAATATAATTCCGTAAAGCATATTTATTTGCAGTGGCTCCCGCAGCCTTTCAAAGGACGAACACACGGTGGATTGTTCCGCCTTGGCTCCTCCCCCTCTGCCTACCTAATTAAGGGTTAATTGCCTAGAATAAGTCGGCACCATGACCCAAAATATGTGTGTCCTGTCCTGCAGCAACAGCAGCCGTGTGTGTGTGTGTGTGTGTGTGTGTGTGTGTGTGTGTGTGTGTGTGTGTGTGTGTGTGTGTGTGTGTGTGTGTGTGTGTGTGTGTGTGTGTGTGTGTGTGTGTGTGTGTGTGTGTGTGTGTGTGTGTGTGTGTGTGTGTGTGTGTGTGTGTGTGTGTGTGTGTGCAGGCTGCAAGGAGGAGATCTGGAATTTATCAACTTGTTCAGGAAATGAGAGCTGAGCTTTACCTAACTCAGTGTGTGAGCAGCTACAAAACCAACATGTGGGACTTTGCGCTGCGCCTTCACACACACACACACACACACACACACATGCACACACACACACACACACACACTAACAGAGCAGAATTTCAGCGCTGCTTGTGTCATTCCTAATCAAGAATATGATCCTTCATCCCATCTGGCCTTTCTGGGTTGGTGGGCTACGACACACACGTGCACACACACACACACACACACACACACACACACACACCCACACATTCATGCACACAAATATATGCAAATACTGGTGACAATTTGACGCCGAGACCACCGAGCGCACAACCAGACCAGCTGCTGGCAGCGGCGACGCTGACACATTTGACACAAACACAAAAACAAATCATCAGAAATGAGCGAGGAGGACGGCGATGGTACTTTGGGAGTGAAATATGCACAAAAACATCCCCAGCATCAAAGGTTATGTGGCCTGTTTGTATTTGTCCGCTATTATGAAAAAGTAGTGCTTGAATGTTGGCACAATAGTCATTTGAAGTGGTGGTTAACTTATTTTTACACTTGTGTGACAGTTCAAATGACACCACAATGCTTAATGAAGGTGTTCATGGTGACCAAAGTTTGACCCTGGAACAGATTATTTCTATTTCCATCCGTTCCTAAGGGAGACATTGCTTTAAACGCTATTAGTACGGATTGTGTTCCACCTCATACGGAAATTTATACCCTAATAATCCTGAATGATTGTCTGCTTTGTGTCTCTCTTTGATTGCACCTTGATTTAGTTGGTAAATCTTTCTCTCTCTGTGTGTGTGTGTGTGTGTGTGTGTGTGTGTGTGTGTGTGTGTGTGTGTGTGTGTGTGTGTGTGTGTGTGTGTGTGTGTGTGTGTGTGTGTGTGTGTGTGTGTGTGTGTGTGTGTGTGTGTGTGTGTGTTCTTGTATTTCTACCCTTCTTGAGACATCAACAAGGAAAAGTAGCTTCCATATGAGGACCGGTGAACAAGTTAGGCCATAAATCATGGTCCCAATACGGGAAACCATTGCATCTAATAGAGAATGTCTCATTAGCACCCCTGGTGGTGAAATCTATCAAAATGAGGGTGGTCCCAAAAAAAAGGGGGTTTTCAAATTGACTGTGTGTCGGTTTTAAAAGTGCTCCCCCTCTGGTCAACATATGAGTTAACAAGTGTGTGTAAAAAATTTGAAGTGCTCCCCCTCTGTTCAACACATGTAATAATAAGTGTGTGTAAGAAATAGAAATGTGCCCATTTTGCCCAAAATGAATATAATAAATATGTATATAGAGACATACTGTAATGACTTGAAGTAAATAATGAAGATTAAAAACCAATTACAAAAGGGCCACACACGGAAAAATTAAAGCATGCGGGTGCCATTTTGATATTTTTCATTTCCATACCGTAACAAAATAATGGATTTGTTTTTGTTTTTTTTAACCTTCAGGGCTCTCGGTGACCAAAAAGGGTCTAAGTCATTAAAATGTTAAAAACAAGTCAAATTATTATTGTTGTTTTTTTATTTAACGCTTACAGCAAATCTCTAGAGTATATCAACTTCAGGTTGATGTAAAGTTAAAAAAAAACAAAAAGGTTTTATGCCTTTTCTGTCAAAGACAACTTTGTGTTTTATAATAAAACTGAAATATGCAGTATTTCCCCCACTGCCCAAAACATTCCGAAAGCAATGTTTGATGAAGTAATTAGAGCCTTAAAAAGATCAATTATGCAGGACACCATTGATTTTAATTCATTATTATTTTTGAGTAATCACAGTGAAAAGATAAATAATATCCCATTAAATATCCACAAGGTGCCCCACTCATAAAGTGATACATTTTTATTAGTTTTTTTACTTTCAACACTTAAGTTACGAGATCAACTTCAGATATATCTGTCGATTTTACATTTCAACTATTATTTTGTTTGTTTTTATGTTCTTTTGTCAAAGAAAGGAGCCTTGAATAGGTCAATAATTCATTATAACATTGATTTTTTTTTTCTTGAGCAATGGCAAAAAAAGAAAAAGAAAGATAAACAAAAGAAAAAAAAGCAGCCTGCATGGCAGCTTTGTGTCAACATTGCAACTCATTCCAATTTTTGTAAGTTTTTTTTTTATTTTTGCAATAGCATTTCCAGAATGCGTCGCGGGCAATTAGCTGCGGGCCGCAAAAGGCCCCCCGGGCCGCACTTTGGACACCCCTGCACTAAAAGCAGTCTTTTTCTCACAATGTGTCGACTTTTTTCTTATAAAATTGGGAACTATTTCTCATGTTCTTTCTGTTTCTGTAATATTGCAATATTTTCTAGTAAAATTTTTACTTTTTTTATGTCAAATTATTACTTTTTAATGCAAAATGGTGAACTTTGTCATATACAATTTGGACTTTTATCACAATATGGCAAATTTTTGTTGTTCTTGTAAAATAGTAAAATGTTTTGAGTAAAATTATGACTTTTATCATAATTTTGCCAAGTAAAATTCCAATGATTATTATAATAATATTGCCAAAATTTCAAAGTTTTCTTATAAAATTGTGACTTTTGTTGGGTAAAATGACGACTCTTTTCATAAAATTGCCCAAATTTTAAGCTTCTCTTGTAAAATTGCCACTGTTATTGAGTACAATTTTAAGTTGTATCATAATATTGCACACATGTTCAGTTTTTCTTGCAACATTTTGACTTGCGTTGAGTAAAATTAAGACTGTTGTTATAATACTGCCAAAATTTTAAGTTTTTCTTGTGAAATTCCAACTCCCTTTTCACAACTAGTTTTTTTATATTTACATAGTATGTATATAATATTAATGTTGTAAATATAAATCTTTATATATCTAGAAAGGGTGGTCCTAAAGAGGTAGGCATTTTTCAGAGGTCTTAAGAAGGTAACAAATACAAGAGTGTGTGTGTGTGTGTGTGTGCGTGTGTAACAGGACAGAGGTCATTAAGCTAACATTTGGTGGACCACCTGCCAGGAAGCTCAGTTTGCTCGATGAGGAGGCTCATCTAACCCCTCTCTGCGTCTGTGTGTGTGTGTGTGTGTGTGTGTGTGTGTGTGTGTGTGTGTGTGTGTGTGTGTGTGTGTG
This sequence comes from Entelurus aequoreus, assembly GCF_033978785.1. Classification (NCBI taxonomy): domain Eukaryota; kingdom Metazoa; phylum Chordata; class Actinopteri; order Syngnathiformes; family Syngnathidae; genus Entelurus; species Entelurus aequoreus. The sequence goes on from NC_084739.1 coordinate 61,134,910, forward strand.
TGTGTGTGTGTGTGTGTGTGTGTGTGTGTGTGTGTGTGTGTGTGTGTGTGTGTGTGTGTGTGTGTGTGTGTGTGTGTGTGTGTGTGTGTGTGTGTGTGTGTGTGTGTGTGTGTGTGTGTGTGTGTGTGTGTGTGTGTGTGTGTGTGTGTGTGCACTTTCTAAGGTTTAGCGTGTAGCTGAGTGAACGGGGTGCAAATGTATTTGATTACTGATAAAAGAAGAACCACATGCACAAGACGAGGCAAGCGAGACTGATGTGTTTATACACTAGAGGACACTTTATTAGGTACACCTGCATGGACTAATAGGCGCCAACACAACAGCTGTGCCTAATGTTGTGGCCTGGTGTCTACAATCAACACCTGGAAATCCCAGAGGTTTGTCATGCGCATAATAAATGTCCTTAAGATGTTTCGAGGTGTGAATCTTTGGGCACCCTCACAATTTGACTCCACTCCGATTCCTGTGGTGACGATTGGATTCAGAGTCGATTCAGCACGATTCACGATTCGAACCTATTCTGGTAATGTATTAATTGGTATAATTAATTATTATAAAGACACTTTTTCAAAACAGGTTAGAGGTTAAAAAGGCGCCTTTTGGTTGCATTGGGATAGCCTTAAAACGTCTTTTTAGAAATTGGTAATTGGTTCTTACAAAAAAATAAAAACAAAAATATATATTTTTTAAATTGATAAATACATAAATATTTTTTAAATATATATATATATATATATATATATATATATATATATATATATATATATATATATATATATATATATATATATATATATATATATATATATATATATATATATATATTTTTAAACTATATTTGTATACATCTATATATATATATATATATATATATATATATGCACTTATGTATACATACGTATATAATGTATACAGTCGTGAGCAAAAGTTTATTATGGGTCTACTGAAAATGTGACCAAATCTGCTGGGTCAAAAGTATACATACAGCAATGTTAATATTTGGTTACATGTCCCTTGGCAAGTTTCACTGCAGTAAGGCGCTTTTGGTAGCCATCCACAAGCTTCTGGCAAGCTTCTGCTTGAATTTTCAGAACTTTCCTCCAGAAGGTCTTATCTTTGTCCGTGTGATGTCAGATGAAACAAAAATTGAGCTGTTTGGCCACAATACCCAGCAATATGTTTGGAGGAGAAAAGGTGGAACACCATGCCTACCGTCAAGCATGGTGGTGGTAGTATTATGCTCTGGGCCTGTTTTGCTGCAAATGGGACTGGTGCTTTACAGAGAGTAAATGGGACAATTAAAAAGGAGGATTACCTCCAAATTCTTCAGGACAACCTAAAATCATCAGCTCGGAGGTTGGGTCTAGGGCACAGTTGGGTGTTCCAACAGGACAATGACCCCAAACACACGTCAAAAGTGGTAAAGGATTGGCTAAATCAGGCTAGAATTAAGGTTTTAGAATGGCCTTCCTAAAGTCCTGACTTAAACGTGTGGACAATGCTGAAGAATCAAATCCATGTCAGAAAACCAACAATTTTAGCTGAACTGTACCAATTTTATCAAGAGGGGTGGTCAAAAATTCAACCAGAAGCTTGTGGATGGCTACCAAAAGTGCCTTATTGCAGTGAAACTTGCCAAAGGATATGTAATCAAGATGGCGGTGCTTCACGGCGGCAGCTTCTTGCAAGCGCTCTGGGAAGTGTAGACCGATTTGGCAAAAATACCCGTCAATTCAGTCAATTTCATGGCTGGCTCACAGCGTGTTCACTCCGTGATCACTTACGACCGACTTACGATTCTGGATGTGGAGAGATCGGGCCATTTTGGGCTGAAAGATGCGTGTACGGTGGACCTACTCGCTATACAACAAAAACTTTAGCCTTACCTCGGACCTAAATAATAAATATAACTCGTTTGAGGTGCTTACTTTAAAGTTTGTCACACCGCTGCCTCTCCACCTGGCTGTCATCTACCGCCCCCCAAGGCCCTATTCGGACTTTATCAATGAATTTTCAGAGTTCGTTGCTGATCTAGTGACGCACGCCGACAATATAATCATAATGGGAGACTTTAACATCCATATGAATACCCCATCGGACCCTCCATGCGTGGCGCTCCAGACTATAATTGATAGCTGTGGTCTTACACAAATAATAAATGAACCCACGCATCGCAACGGTAATACGATAGATCTAGTGCTTGTCAGGGGTGTCACCACCTCCAAAGTTACGATACTCCCGTATACTAAAGTAATGTCCGATCATTACCTTATAAAATTCGAAGTTCTGACTCATTGTCAACAAACTAATAATAATAATAATAACTACTATAGCAGCCGCAACATTAATACTGCCACAACGACGACTCTTACTGACTTACTGCCTTCGGTAATGGCACCATTCCCAAATTATGTGGGCTCTATTGATAACCTCACTAACAACTTTAATGACGCTCTGCGCGACACCATTGATATTGTAGCACCGCTAAAGGTAAAAAGGGCCCCTAAAAGGCGTACCCCATGGTTTACAGAAGAAACTAAAGCCCAGAAATTATCATGTAGAAAGCTGGAACGCAAATGGCGTGCGACTAAACTTGAGGTTTTCCATCAACCATGGAGTGATAGTTTAATAACTTATAAATGCATGCTTACCTCAGCTAAAGCTAAATATTACTCAAATCTCATCCACCTCAACAAAAATGATCCTAAATTTCTGTTTAGTACAGTAGCATCGCTAACCCAACAAGGGACTTCTCCCAGTAGCTCCACCCACCCAGCAGATGACTTTATGAATTTCTTTAATAAGAAAATTGAAGTCATTAGAAAATAGATTAAAGACAATGCATCTCAGCTACAGCTGGGTTCTAGTAACACAGATACGACTGTATATACGACGGACACTGCCCTCCAAAATAGTTTCTCTCTCTTTGATGAAATAACATTGGAGGAATTGTTAAAATGTGTAAATGGGACAAAACAAACAACATGTTTACTTGACCCAATTCCTGGGAAACTTATCAAGGAGCTTTTTGTATTATTAGGTCCATCAGTGTTAAATATTATAAACGTATCACTTTCCTCTGGCACTGTTCCCCTAGCATTCAAAAAAGCGGTCATTCATCCTCTACTCAAAAGACCTAACCTCGATCCTGACCTCATGGTAAACTACCGGCCGGTGTCCCACCTTCCGTTTATCTCGAAAATCCTCGAAAAAATTGTCGCACAGCAGCTAAATGAACACTTAGCGTCTAACAATCTCTGTGAACCTTTTCAATCCGGTTTCAGGGCAAATCACTCTACGGAGACAGCCCTCGCAAAAATGACTAATGATCTATTGCTAACGATGGATGTCATCTATGTTGCTGCTTCTTGATCTTAGCGCCGCTTTCGATACTGTTGATCATAATATTTTATTAGAGCGTATTAAAACGCTTATTGGGATGACAGACTTAGCCTTGTCTTGGTTGAACTCTTATCTTACTGACAGGATGCAGTGTGTCTCCCATAACAATGTAACCTCGGACTATGTTAAGGTAAGGGTTCGGTTCTTGGCCCTGCACTCTTTAGTATTTACATGCTGCCGCTAGGTGACATCATACGCAAATACGGTGTTAGCTTTCACTGTTATGCTGATGACACCCAACTCTACATGCCCCTAAAGCTGACCAACACGCCGGATTGTAGTCAGCTGGAGGCGCGTCTTAATGAAATTAAACAATGGATGTCCGCTAACTTTTTGCAACTCAACACTAAGAAAACGAAAATGCTGATTATCGGTCCTGCTCAACACCGACATCTATTTAATAATACCACCTTAACATTTGACAACCAAACAATTACACAAGGCGACTCGGTAAAGAATCTGGGTATTATCTTCGACCCAACTCTCTCGTTTGAGTCGCACATTAAGAGTGTTACTAAAACGGCCTTCTTTCATCTCCGTAATATCGCTAAAATTCGTTCCATTTTGTCCACAAGCGATGCTGAGATCATTATCCATGCGTTCGTTACATCTCGTCTCGATTTCTGTAACGTTTTATTTTCGGGCCTCCCTATGTCTAGCATTAAAAGATTACAGATGGTACAAAATGCGGCTGCTAGACTTTTGACAAAAACAAGAAAGTTTGATCATATTACGCCTATACTGGCCCACTTGCACTGGCTTCCTGTGCACCTAAGATGCGACTTTAAGGTTTTACTACTTACGTATAAAATACTACACGGTCAAGCTCCTGCCTATCTTGCCGATTGTATTGTATCATATGTCCCGGCAAGAAATCTGCGTTCAAAGAACTCCGGCTTATTAGTGATTCCCAGAGCCCAAAAAAAGTCTGCGGGCTATAGAGCGTTTTCTATTCGGGCTCCAGTACTCTGGAATGCCCTCCCTGTAAAAGTTAGAGATGCTACCTCAGTAGAAGCATTTAAGTCTCATCTTAAAACTAATTTGTATACTCTAGCCTTTAAATAGACTCCCTTTTTAGACCAGTTAATCTGCCGTTTCTTTTCTTTTCTTTTCTACTCTGCTCCCAACCCGGGGTGGACCGCTAGCCTGTTCATCGGATGGGGACATCTCTACGCTGCTGACCCGTCTCCGCTCGGGATGATTCCTGCTCGCCCCACCATGGACTGGACTTTCGCTGATGTGTTGGACTTTCACAATATTATGTCAGACCCACTCGACATCCATTGCTTTCGGTCTCCCCTAGAGGGGGGTGGGGGGGGTTACCCACATATGCGGTCCTCTCCAAGGTTTCTCATAGTCATTCACATTGACGTCCCACTAGGGTGAGTTTTCCTTGCCCGTATGTGGGCTCTGTACCGAGGATGTCGTTGTGGCTTGTACAGCCCTTTGAGACACTTGTGATTTAGGGCTATATAAATAAACATTGATTGATTGATTGATAACCAAATATGAACATTGCTGTATGTATACTTTTGACCCAGCAGATTTGGTCACATTTTCAGTAGACCCATAATAAATTCATAAAAGAACCAAACTTTATGAATGTTTTTTGTGAATGTGAATGTGCTCCAATCACTCTATCACAAAAAAATAAGACAGCCATGACATTATGTTCTTTACAAGTGTATGTAAACTTTTGACCATGACTGTATACATCCATCCATCCATTTTATATATATTTATATATAGGTGTGGATATATGCATATAGATTTTTTTTAAACTATATTTGTATACGTCTATATATATGCACTTATATATAAACATATGTATATAAATGTATGTGTGTGTGTGTGTGTGTGTGTGTGTGTGTGTGTGTGTGTGTGTGTGTGTGTGTGTGTGTGTGTGTGTGTGTGTGTGTGTGTGTGTGTGTGTGTGTGTGTGTGTGTGTGTGTGTGTGTGTGTGTGTGTGTATATACATATACACATACACATATATATATATACATACATAAATATTTTTTATATATATATTTGTTTTTTTAACTATATTTGTATACATCTATATATATATATGTACTTATATATACGTACATATGTATATTAATGTATGTAATGTATATATGTAAATGTGTATATATATATATATATATATATATATATATATATATATATATATATATATATATATATATATATATATATATATATATATATATATATATATATACATATGTGTGTGTTTATATATACATATAGATTTTTGAAACTATATTTGTATACATCTACATGTACTGTATATGCACCTATATATACATATGTATATAAATGTATGTATGTTAATGTGCGCGAGTGTGTTTTTATTTTTTTCTAATAGATTTTTGAAAATTATGAATTCATTTAGATCTGGGATAAATACGAATCGTGATTCGGATGTGAATCGATTTTTTTTGTCGCACCTCCAGTGTCTACTGTGCGTATGTTTATGTTTAAAACGAGAATATAATTTTTTTTTTGCAGACTTTCCTCTGCTTTGTGTCCTCTTTGCCACCCTTCTCTTTCACGAAACAATAAAGTCGTCATGGGGAGAAGTTATGGAGAGTGTTAGAAGTGTGCAGGAGTGGTCAGTAAATTTAGCGGGCACCTTTGGGAGCCTGCTCACATGCTGCAGTGCTATTGCTATATATCATGTGTGTGTGTGTGCAACTGTGCATGTGTGTGTGTGTGTGAACCTTTTAGTGAATCCCCATTTCATAGTCACGCTTATTTGCTGCCTTAGACATCGGGTTTCTTCGGACACACTAAATCACTCCAGACAAACTACAGTAATGATAGATGTGCATGATCTTGTTTCTCTATGTGTGTGTGTGTGTGTGTGTGTGTGTGTGTGTGTGTGTGTGTGTGTGTGTGTGTGTGTGTGTGTGTGTGTGTGTGTGTGTGTGTGTGTGTGTGTGTGTGTGTGTGTGTGTGTGTGTGTGTGTGTGTGTGTGTGTGTGTGCATGTGTTATTAAACTGCTCACAGCTTAGTAGGACACAATATTGTCGCAAACCCTGCAAGGATTCTTCATGTTGTTACAAGTTGAAATCGTTGAATGAAATTGTAAAATTAAACGGTGATAAAGACTTGGCTCACTATTTGGCAAGTTGAGTCTCGGTAGTTTCTACATGACTGCATTCATATCAGTGGTGAATGGGGACGAGTGGGACCCCGCAGTGACACATTTCGGTAACACTTTAGTATGGGGAACACATATTCACCATTAATTAGTTGCTTATTAACATGCAAATTAGTAACATATTGGCTCTTAATTAGTCATTATTAAGTACTTATTAATGCCTTATTCTGCATGGCCTTACTATACAACCAGTAAGCCATTAACTAAGAGTCTTCCCTCAATAACCTCAGAATTATTGCTTATTAGTAACCCTAACCTTAACCCTAACCCTAACCCTTATATGTTCCCCTAGTGTCCAAATAACTCTAAATGAAGTCTTTGTTACTTTAATAAGCAACTAATTAATGGTGAATATGTTCCCCATACTAAAGTGTTACCCACATTTCAATGGGGAAATCATGTCAAAACTTTGTTTTAAAACCTTCTTAACATTCAAACTGCGAATCTCGCCTGTTCTGCTCAGAGAAAGTGTAAAAAGAAGTCGAGCCGGGCAAAATAAAAACTTTGCGTGACGGAGGCGTAGTGTTGAAGATAGATTGTCGACTCAGCTGTCCTTCAAGTGTAAAAAGAAGTCCACAACTGTTTATTAACACCAAAACAAATTGTTTACACGCCATACCTGCTCAGTGGCCTTGTGGTTAGAGTGTCCGCCCTGAGATCGGTAGGTCGTGAGTTCAAACCCCGGAAAAACCAAAGACTATAAAAAATGGGACCCAATTACCTCCCTACTTGGCACTCAGCATCAAGGGTTGGGATTGGGGGTTAAATCACCAAAAATGATTCCCGGGCGCTGCCACTGCTGCTGCTCACTGCTGCTGCTCACTGCTCCCCTCACCTCCCAGGGGGTGAGGGTGACGGGTCAAATGCAGAGAGTAATCTCACCACACCTAGTGTGTGTGTGACTATCAGTGGTACTTTAACTTTAAACTACGATGACTGGGAGGTGAGGCTCATCCTTGACTTTGGTCTTTTATTATCGACGTATAGTCGCTATATTAGCCATATTGTACTGAGCAGCCAGGACAGAGGTGTTTATGACTATTTCCTGTTCTATGGCCATCATCACATTTTATCCTTCTGTTGAGGCACGTGACAAAAAACCCAACAAAGAACCCGACAAAGGTCGTTGCTTCCCACAGCACCGTATATTACGACATCCTCTCATTTGCATAATTGGCCATGACCCATTTGCGTGTGATTGTAATGGACGCTGTTGGAAAGTGCAATCAAGCTAACAAGAGAGTTGAGAACTTTTAATTGTCGTTTTTTTTTCATGTAACAAACAAGACGGAGAAACCGTGACTGCTTGTGAACGGGGGAGGGGCCCCTGTTGGTCGTTGAGAAGACAACTTTCGGTTAGAGAGCACACCATTTTTCACGTTTGTCCTTGTTTTGGTGATGTTTTTCGTCAAGCACCAAGATGTCCCACATTGTTCAGCGGCCCTTGAACACGCCACAGTTACGCACCACAGACACAAAAGTGAATTTACAGTGAAGGACTAAAATGAAAATCTGGGTTTTTATGTGTGTAACGATGATATCAACACAGCACGCCGCACACACGATCACCGGGCCACACTCAAGTCTTCCAAGCCCGAAATTCTGCGTAAAAAAATCTGTCAAAATGTTTTTTTACGACTTTAGTAAACTAGGATGATGGATTGTCTGCGGATTATGGCTACAGTAGGCAGACGTACTGTGCTTCTACATATGTGTATTCTCATGGTGTGTGTATATAAGGACGCCAAAATGACACCCAGTATGAGACATACCTGGTGTTTTTATTTGCAATATTATGCAAAACCAACTTTTCTCACCTATTGGTACCTGCTGATATGTATTTGGGATCTGTATAACTGTTATCTTTAACTGTTTTACTTGATCCTGTCATTTTATTGTGTAATGGGAATGGAATTTTATGAGTAACTTTGCTGCCTCTTGGCCAGGGCTCCCTTGAAAAAGAGGTTTTTAATCTCAACGGGATTTTTTCCTGGTTAAATAAAGTGTGGTGTTCGGGTCTGTGGGACCCGTTTTCATTTGTTTTTTAAAGAAAAATGATACAATTAATTAATTTTTCAAACTTAGACTCACTGACTTTGGCTCATTTTCTGTGAATAACATATATCAGAATACATATTTAATGACCACACACCATACACCCCCCCTACACATTTCTATTACATATAAGATGTCCGGGTCCACTGGACCCGGGGCTAATAGAAGTGTGGAAATTGATGTTCTGTGTACCACACGCACCCACCCACCCACACACACACACACACACACACACATGCACACGCACAAAAGGCCTAGACAGGAGGAGGACAGAGTGTAGGTACACAGAACATCAGAGGGTCAAATGTGCGAGAAAATGAGAGCAGAAAGTGTTGACAAACAATGTTGCAACCCTGTGTGGGATCCGCAGATGCAGAAACACAAAAGAAGAATCCCTGTGGGATGCAGAAACTGGCAGAAAATTTTTCCGTGCAACGTTCATATTGTTGTTACTCAGCCAGCGTTTGTGGGTCTGATGGACACTTTTATGTTAAAATACTGGACAGATGTTTATTGGGATAAGGTAAACATCTGTTCAGTATTTTAACATAAAAGTGTTTGATTGTGAGGCATTAAAAGCCACAAAATGCAACGGGTCCATCAGACCCACAAACGCTGGCTGAGTAACAACAATATGAACATTACACAAGGGTTAAATACAAAATTAAAAAAATAAGTCCCGGAAATTTGCACGCCATTGTACTCCGCGTCATTGTCAAAAAGCTCCTTCTGTTTCTCTATCCTCTTGTTGTGGGCCATTTTTCCTCCACTGTTGCCATTTCTTATACAAAGTAGTGAACAGTTCTAACTTATATCTATCAGTAGATTTGCTACGGAAGCGCTAAAACCTACCGGTACAACAAAGATGATGGGGGGAAGACATTGTCGAAGTGGAGGCACATAAAGAGACAGTCAGAAAGCGGCTTAAAGATGACCAAAGAACCACTAGTACCATGAATTGATTAACGTGGACCCCGACTTAAACAAGTTGAAAAACGTATTCGGGTGTTACCATTTAGTGGTCAATTGTACGGAATATGTACTGTACTGTGCAATCTACTAATAAAAGTCTCAATCAATCAATCAATTATATAGACCACAGGAAGTGTTTTAAATGTAGAAAAATGTATCATGAAATTACCCTTTAATGCGCCTTAGAATCCGGTGTGCGTTTTTAATGAAAATAGACCTGAATAGACCCGCCTTATAGTAGAAGCCTTTAAGTCCCATCTTAAAACTCATTTGCATACGCTAGCCTTTAAAACAGGGGTGGGCAATTAATTTTTACCCGGGGCCGCATGAGCAACCCGAGCACTGCTGGAGGGCCACATCGACAATATTTCAATTAAATTTTGCTCAATATTATTTTTGATATATACCGTAAGATAAATAATAATAATAATAATAATAATAATAATTAATAATAATAGTAATACTTCAACATAGTGTGTGTAACAGCATTCCATGACTAATATAAATAAATTAACATTAATAATAAATGACAGTAAAATAAGCACACGTATGACTGAGGAGTCATAGTGTAACTTTGTGTGGTGTTTGAGTTGTCCGACTTTTTGTGTGGCCTTAAACGCAGCAGTGGTTTAGTGCTATGCGTGTTGGTGACAGATGACAAGTTGGTTTTGGCCTGGTTTGTACGGCAGAAAATGACTAGTTTTTCGAGATAGAATTGTTTTACTCATGTTTTTGGTGTGGTTATGTCCGAATATAAACAGTTTTGTTCAATAAAGTGATCGATATAATTCCTGTCCTCGAAGCATCTCGATAGACGTTACAATAATTGAACGGTGTTCAATTGAACGGTGTTGACGAACACCATTAGGGCCGCTTGTTGTCACTGTCACTCAAAGTTGCATTGCAAAATTACATAGAATAAATATGTTTATTTTGTTTAGAATTCAGATGGGATTTGATTTGGTGCGCGTCATATATTTGCTGCGCGCAGCAGACGCTTGAGCAGTGCGCAATTGCGCAGGCACGCACCTTCGAGGGAACGTTGCTTTGCAGTCCATGTCTTGTTGGAAACACGCCATTCTTCATCAACTTTTCTCTTTTTAGCGTCTCGGGTGTAAACCGTGCATCACTTGTCGCTGCATGTGCACCTTCACTCGCAGGTTACACACGGACACATGCCCATAAATAATACTTTTCAAAATAAAAGCAGCACAGTTGTATTGCGCGCACGACATAGATGTTTTTTCAACTTTATTTTGTAATTAATGATTGCAGCTGTTCACATTCACTCACAATCACGCACACGCATACGTCCACACGGAAGTAATACAAATAACGATTTTCAAAACAAAAGCAGCACCGTTGTATTGCACACTCGACATAGATACTTTTTAAAATGTATTTTGTAATTTATAATCGGCCTCACGCGGGCCGGACAGGGACGCACAAAGGGCCGGTTGCGGCCCGCGGGCCGCAGAATGCCCAGGTCTGCTTTAAAAATACCCCCTTTTAGACCAGTTGATCTGCCGCCTCTTTTCTGCTCTGCCCCCCCCTCTCCTGCATAGAGAAGTTATTAGGTGATCACAGATTAAATGCTAGCTGTTCAAAGTCGGGACCCGGGGTGGACCACTCATCTGTACATCAGTTGGGGCTATATAAATAAACTTTGATTGATTGATTGATTGATTGATTGATGATAACCCGGTGCACTCTAGGGTCCTTGATGGTAATCGGCTGCAAGCTGCTTGTCAGCCGGAAACTACAAAAAAAAAAATCAGTGTCAGGTATCTGCGTTTGTGTTCGGCATTAATCTGCAGTGGCGATCCCATACTTTTGCACGAAAATCGGTTGATACTAATCGGGGTCCAGTCGAGTGGCACACCCTTAGTACAGACCTGTAATGCCAAGCTGCATTCACAGACAGTCCCATCATAATGTGGTTATGAGCGAGGACGAACAAGTAGCTCCAATCTGTGTGTGGTGGGTCGGCACAAATAAAAGAATGCATGAATGTGAAAGAAAATATTGGTCAGTAAGTTGACAGACAAGCATAATTACATTCGAGGGTTTTGATTATCAAGTGCTAAATTTGTCCAGTGAAAGCCTCAAAATATGTGTGTCCTTCTCAGTCTCTGATTAGTCAAGCAGAATGAAAAAAAAAGTCAAGGAGGTTTTTGTGTTTGATTGTCACTTTTTGGGTTTGAATGTCTTGTTGTTCCACCTCTCCTTTCACCCAGCGACCTTTGACCTCCAGGTTCACCTGCCGCACAGCGTGGGTCAGGTCATGCACGTCGTGCTCGTCTCAAGGATCATCTCAAAGTTCAAGGACTAATGTGCAAAAGAGGCAATAAAAGTGGTGGCTGTGCGGTCAGAGGACGTTCATTTGGATTTATTTTCCCTGCCTCTGTCTGCCCCCCCTCCCCCTTGCACCTCCTTACCCTCGCTCCTCTCTCTCTGTTTTCCCAGACACCTGCGCAGGTTTAGGGTTTCAGCCACGACCCTGAAAAATAAATGCAGCGCCGCCGATCTCTTAATCCATTCGGCTCCACGCGGCCAAGTCACATGACACCATCGCCGAGGTCCAGGGAGAAGACGTCTGTCTTGTTGGGGATGAAATGGACCAAAGGAGCATTTTTTGTCGCTACTAGGGCTGCACAATTTTGAGAAATTTTTCTTAAGTCCAATTTTTCTCCCCAAAAGTGCAATTCGATTTACGATTTTTTTTATATTTAACACATATAAATGAATAAAACTGAGAACGTAACGAGTAAGGGAAGACATTTTACTTTTCGACTGTCAGTCACTATATTCTTGTCTTGAGGTGTGTTTCACGTTATCGATGGGAAAATGCATTTTTAGACAATAAGATTTGCCTGAGCGGTTAGGAGACACCGAGAGTAACAAGCGGTAGAAAATGTATTCGAAAGGACAGATTTTTAAAAATAACCCCGAAAGGGACAAGCGGTAGAAAATGGATGGATAATAAAAAATTAAAATTAAAATTAAACTTCGGATTTTGGACACTGGCGTTTAATTTACTTTAAAACAATATTTGGCATTATGCAGACAGACTCAAAGCTCCTGTCCACACCAGTGGTGTAAAAACTCATTTTAGCTCGGGGAAAATCCATTCCCAAGTGGGCCGGACTGGTAAAATCATGGCATGATAACTTAAAAATAAAGACAACTTCAGGTTGTTTAAAAATAAACCAAGCACATTCTAAAAATTGCCAAATCATAATGTTTTTTGTTTTTTTTACACTTACATGTTGCAGTTAATAGTATTCTATCTTCATTTGTCATTATTTATACTTTCTGAATAAATGATGTGGTAATGTATATCAGTCAAATAGGTGTAATTGAGACTGGCAGAGTTTTAAAATGCTAATAAAAAAAAATGCTAATTTAAAATGTTGATTTCAATCCATCAGAACAGGGGTGCTCACACCTTTTCTGCAGGCGAGCTACTTTTCAATTGATCAAGTCGCGGGGATCTACCTCATTCATATATATAATTTATATTTACTTATTTATGAAATATATGTTTTTGTTAACAAGTTAAAGGTGTTTAATGACAATGCAAGCATGTTTAACACATATAGTTAATATTGTTAATAAATTAAAGGTGTTTAATGATAATACAAGTATGTTTAATACATATAGTTAATATTGTTAACAAGTTAAAGGTGTTTAAAGATAATACAAGCATGTTTTACACATATAGTTAATATTGTTAACAAGTTAAAGGTGTTTAAAGATAATGCAAGCATGTTTAACACATATAGTTAATATTGTTAACAAGTTAAAGGTGTTTAAAGATAATGCAAGCATGTTTAACACATATAGTTAATATTGTTAACAAGTTAAAGGTGTTTAAAGATAATGCAAGCATGTTTAACACATATAGTTAATATTGTTAACAAGTTAAAGGTGTTTAAAGATAATGCAAGCATGTTTAACACATATAGTTAATATTGTTAACAAGTTAAAGGTGTTTAAAGATAATGCAAGCATGTTTAACACATATAGATTCCTTTATTTCATGAAGACAATAATATAAGTTGGTGTATTACCTGATTCTGATGACTTGCATTGATAGGAATCAGACAGTGGTGCTGATAACGTCCGCATTTTCAAATGGAGGAGAAAAAAAGTCCTCCTTTCTGTCCAATACCACATGAAATTGGTTGGTTTTTGGCATCTTATTTGTCCAGCTTCCGTACTCCTTTGTATACACTTTACAAGAAATACATTGGCGGCAAACTCCGTAGCTTGCTAGCTTGTGCACGCCAGCTTTCTGAGACTCTTATTTTGTTAGCGCAGGCAGCATGAAGCAGCGCTTTTATTGTGCAACTGTGCAGTCGGTCTTTGGAGTTTTGACGACAGGTACGGCGCCACAGTCTGTTGAAATAAAAAGTGTTTCTCGCCTTCCCGTCGGTAATTTTTTCTTAATAATGAGCTGGCATTAGCCAGCGTCATCTCAGAAGACCCTCGAGCTGCCGTGAATGTCAATCAAGTGACGAAAGTGACGTCATAGTGAAGATTTATGATCGCTCATTTTTAGGACTATTTTTTCAATGCCTGGCTGGGGATCGACTGACACACCCTCCACGATCGACCGGTAGATCGCAATCGACGTAATGAGCACCCCTGTATCAGAAGATGAAATGAATAATAATATCAAAATCACATTACAGCATGTTGTGAATGTAATTTATTCACTCAACTGATGTACTAATATCAAGTGGTTTATTATGTGTAGCATCATCTACAACAAAACTTGGACTTAGACTTAGAATAGAATAGAATAGAATAGAATAGAATAGAATAGAATAGAATAGAAAGTACTTTATTGATCCCTGGGGGAAATTCAGCACTACAATTCGCTCACAATAGACAATAAATACTATACAGCATGACATAATAGACTTGGACAAACTTTAATGATCCACAAGGGAAATTGTTCCACACAGTAGCTCAGTTACAAAGGAAACTTGTGCATTTGGACTAAATCCCACACGAAGTTAGAAGGGGATACATATTATTTCAGCATATTTATGTGCGCCCAGAAAATGTGGTCACCTGTCATATGTACGACACGAAATGTACAGATTAATCAAAAGCATTTTTTGGGAGTGCAGAAATGTCACAGGTTACATTACCGACAACATCTTTGACAATGAAGGCATGAGCGTAACAATCCACATTTTGTATCATTGCTATCACTAATACGTTTTTACGTAGTGTCCAAACACGGAAGTGTTACCTCTGTCTTAACACAGCATATGGCTCCGCCCCCTCTTGCGGCAGGGGATGCAAAGAATTGCTATTGCGACATCCAGTGGACACATTTAGAACAGCTCATTTTTATACCGCGCAAACTCATCTCACGGGCAGGATAAAATGTGTTCGCGGGCCTGATCCGGTCCGTGGGCCAAACATTTGACACCCCTGGTCTACATCGTGCTCTTAAACTGATGAAATAACCAATACAAACAATACAGTGTTTATACTGTAATCATAATATATAATAACAATGCACACAACCATTTCAAAGAATATCAACTTTTATTTCTCATCACTGTAGAATTGTTTACCATTGTACTGCAATTGTAAGGTAAAAAAATTGTTTAGTAAATAAACAAACAAACAAAAACCTTAAATGAACTCTCATTTTTGTAAGTAAAAAGGAAACTAAAACAAATATTGAACATCTTAAAGTGCTTTGTTTTCCCCATCATGGCCTTTTTTCTCGCTCGTCCGTGTTGATGGGGTCATATTGCCCATCCCATTTGAAGCTGAAACAGGATATTTGGCTTTTTAATCATATTTGTTTCCTCCTAATTTGTGTTACTTTGCAGAATGTTTCAGTGGCGAGTCGCAGGGCTCTCTGTTCATGCTTCCTGTATCTCCGGTCTGGCTGAGTCGTCTCCGTCCACCAAACAAAGATTGTGAATGACTGAAAAGAGGGCTCACTGCGTTCACTTAATTCTACTGAGAGCGATGCACAGACTTTTGATTTTTAGGAATCGATTAAGAATCGTTACAAATAAGAATCACCGATAATATCGGACTGCCGATATCGGCATCGGTTTCAAAATTATCGGTATCGGTTTCAAAAAGTAAAATGTATGACTTTTTAAAATGCCGCTGTGTACACGGACGTAGGGAGAAGTACAGAGCGCCAATAAACCTTAAAGGCACTGCCTTTGCGTGCCGGCCCAGTCACATAATATCTACGGCTTTTCACACACACAAGTAAATGCAAAGCATACTTGGTCAACAGCCATACAGGTCACACTGAGGGTGTCCGTATAAACAACTTTAACACTGTTACAAATATGCGCCACACTGTGAACCCACACCAAACAAGAATGACAAACACATTTCGGAAGAACATCCGCACCGTAACACAACATAAACACAACAGAACAAATACCCAGAACCCCTTGCAGCCCCCCCCCCCACCTCAACCCCGCCCACCTCAACCTCCTCATGTCCCAAATTCCAAGCTGCTATTTTGAGGCATTTTTTAAAAAAATAATGCACTTTGTGACTTCAATAATAAATATGGCAGTGCCATGTTGGCATTTTTTTCCATAACTTGAGTTGATTTATTTTGGAAAACCTTGTTACATTGTTTAATGCATCCAGCGGGGCATCACAACAAAATTAGGCATAATAATGTGTTAATTCCACGACTGTATATATCGGTATCGGTTGATATCGGTATCTGTAATTAAGAGTTGGACTATTTCGGAATATCGGAAATGGGCAAAAAAGCCATTATCGTACATTTCTAAGAATCACGATTCATTTGAAAATCTATTTTTTTTTGTGTGTGACACCGCTACTTACTGACGCTCAACTGAAGCAAAAGGAGAAACAGACTGCCAAAACCATGCAATGCTAGTTTAGAAGCAAAATGGATACCACCATAGACACTCGACATGCAGTTTATGCATATTATATTGCTAATCACCAGGAAGCAATGTAATAAAATCACAACACATTAAGTTTCACATAATAATACCTGTATGTTGAAGCACAGTACGTCTGACTATGGTAGCCATAATCCGCCGGCGACCCATCATCTTAGTTTACAAAGACAAACAAAGGAGATGCAGACCTCTGCCAAGTTTAGAACCAACATGGACACCATCATACACACGCCATATAATTCCTTGTAGAAGGGTAATTTCTACAGCAAAAAACTATTTACCGCTGTAACTGTTTGGTAATTTTATTACATATATATGTCTAATATCGAGTTCTTCTTGTACTTTTAAGTAGACTCCACAAATGTTTTTCTATTGCTGATAACATGGCACTCGAAAATGTTTAATGAGCATTTAAGTTGATTATTATTTCGGAAGAACATCCACACCGTAACACAACATAAACACAACAGAACAAATACCCTGAACCCCTTGCAGCCCCCCCACCTCAACCCCGCCCACCTCAACCTCCTCATGTCCCAAATTCCAAGCTGCTATTTTGAGGCATTTTAAAAAAAAATAATGCACTTTGTGACTTCAATAATAAATATGGCAGTGCCATGTTGGCATTTTTTTCCATAACTTGAGTTTATTTATTTTGGAAAACCTTGTTGCATTGTTTAATGCATCCAGCGGGGCATCACAACAAAATTAGGCATAATAATGTGTTAATTCCACGACTGTATATATCGGTATCGGTTGATATCGGTATCGGTAATTAAGAGTTGGACTATATCGGAATATCGGAAATGGGCAAAAAAGCCATTATCGGACATTTCTAAGAATCACGATTCAGTTGAAAATCTTTTTTTTTTGTGTGTCACACCGCTACTTACTGACGCTCAACTGAAGCAAAAGGAGAAACAGACTGCCAAAACCATGCAATACTAGTTTAGAAGCAAAATGGATACCACCATAGACACTCGACATGCAGTTTATGCATATTATATTGCTAATCACCAGGAAGCAATGTAATAAAATCACAACATTTCACATAATAATACCTGTATGTTGAAGCACAGTACGTCTGACTATGGTAGCCATAATCCGCCGGCGACCCATCATCTTAGTTTACAAAGACAAACAAAGGAGATGCAGACCTCTGCCAAGTTTAGAACCAACATGGACACCATCATACACACGCCATATAATTCCTTGTAGAAGGGTAATTTCTACAGCCAAAAACTATTTACCGCTGTAACTGTTTGGTAATTTTATTACATATATATGTCTAATATCGAGTTCTTCTTGTACTTTTAAGTAGACTCCACAAATGTTTTTCTATTGCTGATAACATGGCACTCGAAAATGTTTAATGAGCATTTAAGTTGATTATACTTTGGTTTTCTCTACTTGAACAATTTGAGGCTGTCGCTTGACAAAAAATGGTTTGTGCGCAATCAGCTTATCCGGGTTTACAGAGTACCTCATACTCACAAAACAATGGAATCAAATGGCATTCACATTTATTTGTGAGGGTTTAAACTGTATTAGGGGAAGGGTGCTCGAGGGTTGGGATGGTTGGAGGGGGGGGGGGGGGGGGGTCCTTCACTAATTATAAGGCTCAAGTTTAGAATCAGGTTTAAGTTCAGTTTAGGGTAAGAGGAACTTCATTGATTTGACTAAATGGAGCGTCCTCACAAAGCTAGTAGTACTAAACTCTTTGTGTGTGTGTGTGTGTGTGTGTGTGTGTGTGTGTGTGTGTGTGTGTGTGTGTGTGTGTGTGTGTGTGTGTGTGTGTGTGTGTGTGTGTGTGTGTGTGTGTGTGTGTGTGTGTGTGTGTGTGTGTGTGTGTGTGTGTGTGTGTGTGTGTGTGTGTGTGTGTGTGTGTGTGTGTGTTGAGACGATACCCTATCCAGCAATCAGTCTGACCTCCGCTCTGGAGTGAACGCTTTTCAATGATTAATGGATCTGCCTCCGTGCTCAGTCGCCAAGGCAACGGGAAACCCGATAGCCCTCAGGAATTTGCAATAGCTGGCCCTCAAACTGACTGTGCGAGTGCATGTGTGTGTGTGTGTGTGTGTGTGTGTGTGTGTGTGTGTGTGTGTGTGTGTGTGTGTGTGTGTGTGTGTGTGTGTGTGTGTGTATGTCGCGAGGATGTGGGTGGGAGGGAGACGGAGAGATGGGAGCCAAATGTGACTCTAGAAAGATGGAGTTGATGCGATCCTGATGGAGTGATGACATTTTTGAGATGTCCCTCGTCAATCATATCGGGTCAATGCAGAACACTCAGATCAGACTTGTATTCCTTTTTGGACAGCGTGCATCTCCGAGCTACATGAAACATTACAGCGTTTTTTTATGTTGTTTCTCCAATTTTAGAGGCAGGGAAAACTACAAGAACTATAGAAGCTGTTCAGACAAGGCAGATTTTCAAACAGAAACTTTTCGTTTACGCGACAATAGCCTAAAAAAACGTCTTAATACGGGTCTCTTACTGGTGTCAAAACATTCTGCTGTAAAGTGCACAGGTTGCAGGTGTTTGTGACCAACATGATCACCATCATCGTTATTATCATGTTATTGTAAGTGTGCTCAAAAGTACTGAAATAGTTATCCAAGTTTTGTATTTTTTAAGATTAAATAACAGACATTTTTTCCCTGGCAGAAAAAATAACAAATATTGTTCGAGGTTCTTAAGAGACATATTTGGTATTTGAGTGTTTGAATATTTTTTACCTTTTTCCGTTTTCATTTGGAAAGGTTTTTAAAGATTAAAAAAAAGGGTCGCATGGCCAGTTTAAGTGATGTCACAAAACTATGTCTAAAGAAGCCGCTTTGTCTAAGAAGGTTCTGTTTGATGCCAATTTCGCGTAAAACCGTTTTGTCTAACAACGTTATGTTTGACGCCGTTACACATAAATCCATTTTGTCTAAGAACGTTATGTTACAGGACGTTTCGCGCGAAGCCGTTTTGTGAAAGAATGTTATATTAGACGCCGTTTCATGTGAAGTCATTTTGTTTGAAAGTAGTTTAGAACATCAGTAAGAGCACTTAAGTCCCATCTTAAAACTCCTTTGTATACGCTAGCCTTTAAAAAGACCCCCCTTTTAGACCAGTTGATCTACCGTCTCTTTTCTGCTCTGCCCCCCCTCTCCTGCGTGGAGAGGTTATTAGGTGACCACAGATGATGCGCTAGCTGTGCAAAGTCAGGACCCGGGGTGGACCACTCATCTGTGCATCGGTTGGGGACGTCTCTGCGCTGCTGACTTGTCTCCACTCGAGATAATCCCCTGCTGGCCCCACTATGGACTGGACTCTCACACTATTAACTATATCCACTCAACGTCCATTGCACCGGTCGCCCATGTGGGGGTCCCCACATCTGCGGTCCCCTCCAAGGTTTCTCATTGTATCCCATTGGGTTGAGTTTTTCCTTGCCCTGATGTGGGATCTGAGCAGAGGATGTCGTTGGGGCTTGTGCAGCCCTTTGAGACACTTGTGATTAAGGGTTATATAAATATTGTTATGCTATAGGTCGTTTCATGTGAAGACGTTTCGCCTCTGATCTGAGTAGGCGTCATCAGACTTAGATTGGTCAGATCTAGTCTGGTGCACTGCAAAAAGTCAGTGTTCAAAAACAAGAAAAAAAAAATACAAAAATGAGGGGTATTTTACTTGAACAAAGCAAAATTATCTGCCAATAGAACAAGAAAATGTGGCTTGTCAAGACTTTCCAAAACAAGTAAAATTAGCTAACCTCAATGAACCCAAAAATACTTTAAAATAAGTATATTCTCACTAATAACAAGTGCACTTTTCTTGGTAGGAAAAATAAATAAATAAAAAAGAGACCTTTTTGCTCAATATGTTGAAAAATATTCTTAAATGAAGTAAATGCTAGTGCCATTATCTTGACATAATGATATGCGCTCGGCATTACATTTCTTGAAACCAGCAAACTTATACTAAAAACTAATTTATTGTTCTTAATGGAAAGGCAACAAGGCAACCGCTTGTTACTCTCGGGGTCTACTAGCCGCTCAGGCAAACCATATTGTCTAAAAATGCATTTTTCCATCGATAACATGACATCATCGCGCCAAGTGGGTGCTCTTTCAGGCAATTAGTGCGCATATATACAGCCCGGCCCCCGGCCAAAATCTTTTTGATTGTAATTTTGAGGAATTGATCTGAATGTGCATGAACTACTTCTGTTCAAAATTGTTAGAAATGTTTAAATATTAACTGTCAGTTTACTGTACTGTGCCAACTGTACTACTATATGAGTACGTATTTTCTATTGTTTCATTGAAAATAAAACAGCAAAGTCCATTTGGCTGTCATCTGTTTTAATTATGAGACACAATTGTGTCAAAGTCATGATTTTTTTTTTCATGCTTGAAATAAGAAATGATTACTTTAAAAAAAGTAGTTTTATACTTGTGAGTGTTGATGACACACCTTTGCAACAGTTGATATTCTAGTTTCAAGCATGTTTTACTCATTATAGGTCATTATATCTCAGCAACAAGCTGTAATATCTTACTGAGATCATTTAGGACCAAAACACTTAAAACAAGTAAAAGACTCTAACATGAAATCTGCTTAGTGAGAAGAATGATCTTATCAGACAGAAAATAAGCAAATATCACCCTTATTTGTGATATTTCATCTTACTTAGATTTCAGTTTTTGCAGTGTGGCTGGTGCCAAAACCCCAAATATGTACACTTCAAAACCAGGAGGGTGTGCTTGCTTTTTGGTTCGGGACTCCTTGGGACTGACTGTGTGACAAGGGGTGGCACTTTCGTGACTTCTGCTGTGTTTTTTTGTGACCTTCTGGATCTGCCTCCCGGCAGCCTTTTGGTCGTGCTGACATAGCTGCTGTGTCTCTGCTACACCAGAGTCCGTTTGGAGAGACTTAGCACCGGGACAGACAGGCTTCACAGTGTCTTGGCCGAATGAGCAGGTATCGGACACCTCGGTCTCCTTAGACGCATCCTCGCCCATCCATGCGGACTGGACACTGGCCGAGAGTTGGTGGGCGGCCGAGGGTGGAGTCGGCTCTCTTGGTTGCTTTGTTGGGTTTGCTCCTGTCTCTGGCCATGCTCCCCCCACCCCAGCAGATGATGGCGTGGAACACCGCAGAAGCCACCACAGTGTGTATGTTTTTTGTTTTTTTGGGTTGTTTTTACTTTTGTAGCTGTATTTAGAAATGGCTGGTTGCATCAGCTCTGCTCTTTTAATGTCGTTAACGTCCTTTGTGTTCTTTGATGATTCCCTCTTACATACATGCTTATGTGTGCTATGGCTATGCCTGGACCCCCTCTCCAGGGGCCCAGGCTTAGACTGAATACTTTTTTTTCCTTACCCTTCCCCACCAGCGTTTACCTGTTTCTCACCTTTTTTGTAAGTCAACGATCCTGTTCTGTGTCCCTGCAATGTTTGTCTGCTCTTGAATGGGATTGTGCAGACAATCTTAACTTCCCCTCGGGGATTAACAAAATATTTCTGATTCTGATTATGTTTGACGTGCTTTCCAAACACTAGCTGTTGTTTCTCAAGCTTTTTTTTTTGTCTGATAACCATTAGTGTAATTCCATAGTCTTGGCAGACCTTTTCCTAACACCTGATTGCTTTCAACCCAATGTTTATAATTCCATAAACTTTTCAGATGTATTTTTGAGACATGAGGATGTTCATAAGTGTGCACTGTACAGAGGTTTTCAAAATATTGGCTTCCGCCTTGTAAAAATATTTGTTTTCTTCTTCCTCCCCGGTCACAGCGTAGCGTACGCTGATGAGTGAATCCATGTTAACACGATGTCAGCTCTTAAACTTGAAGTGCTTGCGGGTTGTTTGCCTAGCGGAGCCACTTAACACTATTAGTACTTGCACAGGCCAGGACCCCTCCCTCGTGTTATTGATCCGACACAATGGGGACTCATTAGTACACAAGAAAGGTTTAGCATGTAATGAACCAAGGATAGTAAAAATACATCCTTTAAATCCCTAATGGGAAGTTAACAAAAAAAAGTACACTTAATGGGTGAAGTGGTGTTGACTGACTGATGCAGTGAGAGTATCAGTGATGGTAAGCACAGCCTGACCGGATCCACTTCTGACACCACGGTAGGGCTGAACGATTTATCGTTTTCAGATCGAAATTGCGATTTCAGAAGTCTCAATCTTGAGATCGTGAAGGCTTCGGTTTTAGACGAACGTTATTTAGCTCTCCTGGCTGACATGTCTGTTGTGTATATGCAGCCTGCTCGTGCTACTCTCATGCCTTGTCAAACTCACCAATCAGAAGTGGTAAACTACTTGTGAGCAGGGCATGCCATCACGCTAACCAATCAGAGGCGGCCATTGACGAGGCTACCGCGTACACGCCCACTAACAACTTTGGTGAAGAAACAAACGTCCTGGAGGAAATGGCTGCTGCCGCCGGGTCAGAAGTGGAGGAGGATTTAGTTTTAATACAGAAGAAGAGCAGCACGTCTGTCATTTGGGACTACTTCGGTTTCGAAACTTCAGATGTGCATCAGAAACAGGTACTTTGTAAAACTTGTCGGGCCAAAGTCGCCACATCCCAAGGCAACACGACTAATTTATTCCGGCACTTGAAAAATCACCACCGGCAGTTACACGACGAATGTATGACCAAAAAGTCCGGTGAAAAGTCAACCCCGAGCGATTCAGCCCATTGTAGCAAACATACCACAATTACAGCGTCGTTTGCCAGTATAACTCCTTATGAGAAGAGCAGCCGTTCTATTGTTAACAGAATAGATGTGCAATATTTGGGTGCTGCTAAGCGGTAAATGAATGACCCACCTATTTTAATGTCTGACATATTTTTCAGAAGGGCAGAGGTTGGGTCATTTTGTTTTTGTAATAGTATTTTCTTTATTACCATTACTTTTCAATTTCACTTTAAAATATTGTTCAGGTTTCTTCCAGGGTTGAATAAAGTACTTGAATTGCTGCTATAGATGTTGATAGGCTAGCTCTCTTGAGCCATAAAAGACTGACCTACCTACTTGAGTATAAGACTGTTTACATAAGGTCAGGATCCTTTTTTTCCTTTATTGAAGTTGTTGAATTTTGTTTTTCTTATTATATATTAAGCATTGCTTTTTGTGTTGGAATTGTTTTGTATTTTATTTAACTTAAACTTTTTTATTTATCTTAACATAATTAAGGTTTTTGTACTGGTTTTAGTTCTTTAGTTTTAATAACTGCTGTTGGTCAAGAACTTTGGAGAATGTACATGCATGTTTCTTAATAAATACATGTTTGAAGCAATTCTTACCTTTTAGTATTCATCCTTGCATTACATAGCATTTAATGTTTTCATGGTATATCATTTTTTGTCATGTTTTAAATCTGTTACTGTTACTGAAGCTTTATTTGAAAAGAAATCGTGAGTCAAAATCGAAATCGCAATTTCTGTCAGAAAAATCGTGATCAGATTTTTTCCTGAAATCGTTCAGCCCTACACCACGGGTCCCTAAGCGCACACGGACACAGCTTTTGTTTCCACCTTCTTGGTGGCACTTCCTGTTCCCTCACAACAGCAGAAGTAAAGAGAAACAGATGGACTTGTGGAACGATTTAGTAACTTAGCACTGGATCTTTATCAAACTCCCCAATGACAATTACCAGACTCTCAAGGGTGGGGAAAAAAATATATATATATACTTTTCTAACCTTGCTCACCTGAATTTTCCAAAATGTTTGATGCCTCCAAGTAAAAACACGCTTCTGGCAGAGTTTATTAGAATTCAATTTAGAGCTCACAAGTGTCTGGTTTACAATCTGTCAGGTGCGTACGCTCCAGGTGGATACTCTCTTACGTTTTTTGAGCTACTGTACGAATGTACTAAACCAGGGGTGTCAAACGTAAAGCCCGTGGGTAGAGTAGCCAGAAATTGTACTCAAGTAAGAGTACTGTTACTTTAGAGATGTATTACTCAAGTAAAAGTAAGGAGTAGTCACCCAAATATTTACTTGAGTAAAAGTAAATAGTATGTTGTGAAAAAACTACTCAAGTACTGAGTAACTGATGAGTAACCTGTTCGTTTAATGATGACGGCAACAAATAATGCACAAAAACATAAAAATAGCAATGAGCAAATTCAGAGCCAGGAATATCTCTTAAGCAACTAAAACAATAATATATATTAAATAATAATACATTAACATAAAAAAATTAAGGCAAATTGAGCCACACTAACTTAACAGCACCATAGGCTCAGTAAGCAGAGATTACAAAGGAAAATAACTAGTTAGCCTTTACGCAAACCATAAACTGATAAGTGTGGGCTGCATCTGGGAACACACTGTGCACTTCTGATTGGTGTTTCTATGCATGCGTGAGTGTGTGTCTTTGTCTGTCTCCCTATGAGGCTGCAGTGCGTAAATAAATGTCCCCACACGATGTACATTTGACAGTGATTCATACCAGGGAAGCTAACAACCGCCTACGGTGACAGCCAAAATATCCACTAAAGTTACTTACCGTGATGTGCTTCCTCAAATTTGATGTTGAGTTCATGTAAGCTTAAGCTTATTGCCGTTGAAACTTTATGTGCAGTTGATCATGTGACCGCCTGGCTCTGTTTGATTGGTGAAACAAAGTCAAACGTCACCAGTGACTGCATTTGATTGGTGAAACGGAGTCAACGTCACCAGTGACTGCATTCGAATGGTGAAACGCAGGCATGCGATAGATCCTACTTTGAAGGTCTGTCTGACAAACCAAAACAAACAAAGTGTGCATTAACAGATCGATAAAAATCAGTAGCGAGTAGCGAGCTGAATGTAGATAAATGGAGCGGAGTAAATGGAGCGGAGTAAATGGAGCGTAGTAAAAGTAGCGTTTCTTCTTTATAAATATACTCAAGTAAAAGTAAAAGTATGTTGCATTAAAACTACTCTTAGAAGTACAATTTATCCCAAAAGCTACTCAAGTAGATGTAACGGAGTAAATGTAGCGCGTTACTACCCACCTCTGCCCGCGGGTCGGATCAGGCCCGCGAACAGGTTTTATCCGGCCTGCGGGATGAGTTTGCTAAGTATAAAAATGAACCGAATTTTTTTTAATGAAAGAAACTGCTTTTCTAAATGTGTCCACTAGATGTCGCAATAGCAATTCTTTGTATCTTTGTAGATGGTGCTACATATGTAAAAAAAAAAAAAAAACACATGTTAGTGCACCAGTCGAGGAAAATGAGCGAACTACATAAATAGCATCCTGTAATTTGATTTTGATATTATTTTTTTATCTTGAGAGATTGAAAATTAACACCAATGAGTTCACTGATGAACATTGTCACATAATTTATTCAGAAAGTATAAATGGTGGGGCCCCTCAGTACATCACTGACTTGTTATGCCCCTACTCTTCAGGGCGCAGCCTCCGGTCTTCAGGCCAGGGTCTTCTAAAGATCCCGAAAACTCGTTTTAAAACCCATTCCAGGCTATAGCTCCCAGACTCTGGAACAATTTGCACCAGTCCCTCCGTGATCTTGACTGTGTTGAAACTTTTAAGAAACATTTGATAACTTGTCTTTTTAGTAAAGCTTTTAGTTAATACACCTTTTAACTATCATTTTTAATCCACATTGTATCCTTTTTATGATGTTGCTCCTGTTGTTTTAAATTGAATTGTTGTTTTACTTTACCTATGTTTTGTACAGCGCTTTGTGATTTTATCTGTGAAAAGCGCTTTATAAATAAAATGTACTTGCTTACTTACTTACTAAATAACGACAAATAAAGATAGAATACTATTGTGGAGGGAGATGTGGCCCGCGCTGCCTGCAGGAGCAAAGTTCACCGCCTCTGTCCATGGTGCTGAGGACAGAGCACTATCAGACGGGAGCGTGGCAGTGCTAACGGCGAGACACAGCTGGCAGGTGATTAGATTTCACAGGTGGTACGTGTTAATCTAATCATCTGTTGTCTTTAACAGTAAGCGGCCGGGAGCAGGAGGAGAGAGAGGATACGGACGTGACTGAAAAGTCACGTTCTACTGGAGAGAAAACTTTTGTTAAAACATTACAACAAACTCTGTACACTGCTGCTGGAATTTTTATTTTCCTGAGGGAACTCTCCTGAAGGAATCAATAAAGTACCATTTATCTATCTATCTATCTATCTATTATTCTTAAAACCTTGTTAAAACCTGCACGCTTGCCTCCTGCGCCGTGTCTGACAGTGGGACTGCGAGGACGCAACTTCCACAACTATTAACCGCAAAATGTAATAGTAAAAAAAATAAACATTATGCTTTGTACAATTTCAGAATGTGCTTGTTCTATTTTTAAACAAAGAAAACAATCGGAAGTTGTCTTTAATTTTAAGTTATCATGCTGTGATTTTACCAGTCCAGCCCACTTGGGAGTAGATTTTTCTCCATGTGGCCCCCGAGCTAAAATGAGTTTGACACCCCTGCAGTAAACGTTATTCGATGGAGTTCTGATGTAAAAATGCCAGCCATGTCACTTTGTGAAGAAGCACCAACACCAGCTGATTGTCCTCCCAGATCTCACCCAAATGCAGGCTTTTTAAAGGGGAACTGCACTTTTTGGGGGAATAATTCACTTCAGCAACTAAATTAACAATAAATAAAATATACATATATGTTTCTTAAATAAACTGTCAATAAAATTTAAGTGCAAATGAAAATACAGTTTCACCACTTAAGTCATATTTTTTGAGTTTAAGAACTGACTACATTTACACTGCAGGCCAAAGTGGCCTAAATGTTGTTGTTTTTTTTCGAAATCTGATGTTTTTACAGCTGACTGTTTACACTGCAAGTAAAATGTGATCTTCATCAGACTCCAGTTTAAACGCGCACGGGCCCCAATGTGGCCCCAACGTGGCCCCAATGTGGCCCCAACGTGGCCCCAATGTCAATAAAGTGAAAAAAGAAGTTGACCAGATCCTGTAAATGAACAAGAAGAGAATGTCACCACTAAAAATGAGTGTTTTTTTTACATGAAAATAAATGAAAGTAATATAATGTATGAATGGAAGTATATAGTGTAATATTTGGGAGGGTTCTAATTTTTTAATGGCTGTTAAGTAGAGGAGACACAGACATCAGCGTGGGTCACCGTTAGCATTATTTTTCAATTCACTTACGTAAACAACTTACACAATTTCTTCGGAATCAAAGTAAATAAATATATATATATATATATATATATATATATATATATATATATATATATATATATATATATATATATATATATATATATATATATATATATATATATATATATATATATATATATATATATATATATATATATATATATATATATTAGGGATGTCCGATAATGGCTTTTTGCCGATATCCGATATTCCGATATTGTCCAACTCTTAATTACCGATACCGATATCAACCGATACTGATATATACAGTCGTGGAATTAACACATTATTATGCCTAATTTGGACAACCAGGTATGGTGAAGATAAGGTCCTTTTTTAAAAGAATAAAATAAGATGAATAAATTAAAAACATTTTCTTGGATAAAAAAGAAAGTAAAACAATATAAAAACAGTTACATAGAAACTAGTAATTAATAAAAATTAGTCAAATTAACTGTTAAAGGTTAGTACTAATAGTGGACCTGCAGCACGCACAATCATGTGTGCTTACGGACTGTATCCCTTGCAGACTGTAAATAATGTAGGAAGCAGAATATTAATAACAGAAAGAAACAACCCTTTTGTGTGAATGAGTGTGAATGGGGGAGGCGAGGTTTTTTGGGTCTGTGTACTAATTGTAAGTGTATCTTGTGTTTTTTATGTTGATTTAATAAAAAAATAAAAAAATAAAAAAATAAATAAAACGATACCGATAATTTAAAAAACGATACCGATAATTTCCGACATTACATTTTAAAGCATTTATCGGCCGATAATATCGGCAGGCCGACATTATCGGACATCTTTATATATATATATATACTGTATATATATAATATATATACAGTATATCTTAATATCATATTTGCGCAATATTGGCTAGTAATGCACCGAAAATTTGGCCACCGAAAAAAGACTTTGCTCACCAAAACCGGAAATAGTCGCATTCGGGTCGCATTGCGTTTAGACTGAAGTCACATTTGAAAAGATCAGGCTCCAATCTCATTCGGACTACTCCTGATGTGGTCTGAATCTGTTGCCAAAAGATCAGATTTGAAGCACTTCGGAGCATTGAGACTGGCAAAAATACTCTGATCCGTCTCACTTGAGGGCAAAAAGAATCCGATTTGGTGTGCAGTGTAAACGGGGCCATTATTTTAGCTCCAGACGTCTTTTGTTTGTTTGATATTATCATTATTGCCACACATGGTGGAGAAGTGTATTCCAACTAAGTACCGCTGTGGACCATGCAGACCCCAACTGGTTGGTTGAAGTTTATTTCAAACATGTATACAAGTTTTGTATACATAGTACTGTTTTTTGTACTATACAAGTTTTGTATACAACTGAGAAACAGATATTTTTTGGCGACGCAACAATGGTTAAGAAATACTTCATTGTACAGTACCTTGGATTTGTCTTTTTACTGTAAGTTCATTTTGCCATTGTTAGGCTTGAAACTGCTTAATTCTGACCTAATATATGTACAATGTGCTTAATTATGCATGTGTATTTTACTTGTAATAGGCCATAGTCAAACGCAAAACGCAAACGAAATAGGATTTTTAATAAATACGTTTAATAAAACGCGAATAAGCGGTAGAAAATGGATGGATGGATGGATGTATTATGTACAAGTACATATGCTTTTTTTAAGAAGTGCAAAACCAGTGAAGTTGGCACGTTGTTTAATTCATAAATAAAAACACAATACAATGATTTGCAAATCCTTTTCAACTTATATTGAATTGAATAGACTGCAAAGACAAGATATGTAATGTTCAAACTGAGAAACATAATTTTCTTTTGCAAATAATCATTAACTTAGTGCCAAAAAAGTTGGCACAGGGGCATTTTTACCACTGTGTTACATGGCCTTTCCTTTTAACAACACTCAGTAAAGGTTAGGGAACTGAGGAGACACATTTTTTAAGCTTCTCAGGTGGAATTATTTCCCATTCTTGCTTGATGTACAGCTTAAGTTGTTCCGCAGTCAAGGGGCTCCGTTGTGGTATTTTAGGCTTCATAATGTGCCACACATTTTCAAGGGGAGACAAGTCTGGACTTAAAACAGGCCAGTCTAGTACCCGCATTCTTTGACTATGAAGCCACGCTGTTGTAACACGTGGCTTGGCATTATCTTGCTGAAATAAGCAGGGGTGTCCATGATAACGTAGCTTGGATGGCAAAATATGTTGCTCCAAAACCTGTATGTACCTTTCAGCATTAATGGTTACCCATGCCTTGGGCACTAATACACCCCCATACCATCACAGATGCTGGCTTTTGAACTTTGCGCCTATAACAATCCGGATGGTTCTTTCCGTCCTTGTTCCGGAGGACAAAGTTTCCAAAAAACTATTTGAAATGTAGACTCGTCAGAACACTTTTACACTTCGCATCAGTCCATCTTAGATGAGCTCGGGCCCAGCGAAGCCGGCGGCGTTTCTGGGTGTTGTTGATAAATGACTTTGGCTTTGCATAGTAGAGTTTTAACTTGCACTTACGACAAACTGTAGTTACTGACAGTGGTTTTCGGAAGTGTTCCTGAGCCCATGTGGTGATATCCTTTACACACTGATGTCGCTTTTTGATGCAGAACCGCCTGAGGGATCGAAGGTCACGGGCTTAGCCGCTTACGTGCAGGGATTTCTCCAGATTCTCTGAAGATTTTGATGGGATTACGGACCGTAGATGGTGAAATCCCTAAATCCCTTGCAATAGCTCGTTGAGAAATGTTGTTCTTAAACTGCTCGACAATTTGCTCACGCATTTGTTGACAAAGTGGTGACCCTCGCCCCATCCTTGTTTGTGAATGACTGAGC
Source organism: Entelurus aequoreus (assembly GCF_033978785.1). Taxonomy (NCBI): domain Eukaryota; kingdom Metazoa; phylum Chordata; class Actinopteri; order Syngnathiformes; family Syngnathidae; genus Entelurus; species Entelurus aequoreus. The sequence goes on from NC_084739.1 coordinate 61,165,451, forward strand.
ATTTCATGGAAGCCGCTTTTATACCCAATCATGGCACCCACCTGTTCCCAATTAGCCTGTTCACATGTGGGATGTTCCAAATAAGTGTTCGATGAGCATTCCTCGGCCTTTTTTGCCACTTGTGCCAGCTTTTTTGAAACATGTTGCAGGCATCGAATTACAAATGAGCTAATATTTGCAAAAAATAACAACGTTTTCCAGTTCGAACGTTAAGTATCTTGTCTTTGCAGTCTATTCAGTTGAATATAAGTTGAAAAGGATTTGCAAATCATTGTGTTCTGTTTTCGTTTACCATTTACACAACGTGCCAACTTCACTGGCTTGGGGTTTTGTAAAAATAGTGAGTGAAATGACCCCAGGAAGTGATACAAAAGTGTGAAGGTGCACATGTGAAGATTGTTTGTGTATGAAAGCGTCAAGGTGAAACATCGGAGCCTATTTTCCGACATTAAGTGCGGTGTTTTGACGTGTTCTCGGCGAGATTTACAACGCCCGACTACACGCGGCAAGAAGGAGCTCATGTGTTTGTTCCTAAATGCACTTTTGAAAAACAAGCAGGCATCGGATGACGTCCACGCGTGCCATGTTAAATCACGGCGGAACATTTGACACCCGCTCTCATCCCGAATAAAGACTCCACTGTGCCTCCGCGCTCGGAAAGTCGAATTAAGTGTTTATTTTTGCAAGCGTGAGCGTGTTTTAATGAAATGATCCGCGGAGGTAAATAGGAATATGAAAAAAGGTGTGTTTTGTGCGACGGGCAAGCGGGAGGGTCAAGACAATCTGTGGCTACTATCTGTGGGAGAAATCAATGATTGGACTTGACAGTCGTCGATGAATAGCAGATTGTTATTTAGCGCGGGGGTTTTATGTTTAAAGCTCGTCTGTCAGGCCGCCTTTCACACTGCGCGTCCAGATGAGCGCCCGAAATTAGCCATAGTCATAACACGGACATGTCTGCGCCTCGTTCTTATTAGAGGGAGCGGACGAGATGACCGCAACGCTGCAGACGGACAGTCTTGTGCAACGTGTGGCCCCAGCCTGATTACCCTCAATACCCTGTGACACACCTGATGCCTTCTGACAGACAAAGGTGGAATATTATTCCTGCTGTTTGATAAGTAAAGGGATTATTCAGTGTATATCATTCTCATTGTGGTATTTCTCACTTACGTTCACATGTAATGTACTTTTTTGGGGCTAAAATCCAACGGTGCCATGCGACCTGGGTTGTGTGTGACGTCAGTCGGATCTTCGCACTTTTAAGTAATGTTGCCATTTTTAATGCCGACAAAGAAACTGACTCAAAAACGCACTAAAGTAAGGCTCCACTTGTATACATTTTTTGCTATTGACATGCCAGTGATAAGAATTAGCAATTTTACATGGCAATTTTAACACCTCCATATTTTATAATGAAAACTACAACTAAGATGCATGCTACAATTAACAGAAAACTTACAGTATTAACACTTTTCATAGTCCAACAAAAAAACACTTTTCACTTTGTCACTTAGCCATCTCTCCAGCAGCACTGAGAGCGGACTTAGCCAAACTACTTCGAGGCAACTTTGCAATTTTTAATGCCGACAAAGAAATTGACTCAAAAACGCACTAAGGTAAGGCTACACTTTTCTAAATGTGCGCTATTTCGAAGCAAATATACATTGGCTTTGCTATTGACATGCTAGTGATGAGAATTAGCAATTTTACATGGCGATTTCAACACCTCCATATTTTATATTGAAAACTTCAACTAAGATGCATGCTACAATCAACAGAATACTTACAGTATTAACACTTTTTAGGGTGCAACAAAATAAATTTTGCACTTTGTCACTTAGCCATCTATCCAGCAGCACTGAGAGCGGACTTAGCCAAACTACTTTGAGGTAATGTTGCGATTTTTAATGCCGACAAAGAAATTGACTCAAAAACGCACTAAGGTAAGGCTACACTTTTCTAAATGCGCGCTATTTCGATGCTAATATACATTGGCTTTGCTGTTGACATGCTAGTGATTAGCATTAGCAATTTTACATGGCAATTTTAACACCTCCATATTTTATAATGAAAACTACAAACTAAGATGCATGCTACAATTAACAGAATACTTACTGTATTAACACTTTTTAGGGTGCAACAAAAAAACACTTTGCACTTTGTCACTTAGCCATCTCTCCAGCAGCACTGAGAGCAGACTTAGCCAAACTACTTCGAGGCAACTTTGCAATTTTTAATGCCGACAAAGAAATTGACTCAAAAACGCACTAAGGTAAGGCTACACTTTTCTAAATGTGCGCTATTTCGAAGCAAATATACATTGGCTTTGCTATTGACATGCTAGTGATTAGCATTAGCAATTTTACATGGCGATTTCAACACCTCCATATTTTATAATGAAAACTTCAACTAAGATGCATGCTACAATTAACAGAATACTTACAGTATTAACACTTTTTAGGGTGCAACAAAAATACTTTGCACTTTGTCACTTAGCCATCTCTCCAGCAGCACTGAGAGCGGACTTAGCCAAACTACTTCGAGGTAATGTTGCGATTTTTAATGCCGACAAAGAAATTGACTCAAAAACGCACTAAAGTAAGGCTCCACTTTTCTAAATGCGCGCTATGTTGATGCTAATATACATTGGCTTTGCTGTTGACATGCTAGTGATTAGCATTAGCAATTTTACATGGCGATTTCAACACCTCCATATTTTATAATGAAAACTTCAACTAAGATGCATGCTACAATTAACAGAATACTTACAGTATTAACACTTTTTAGGGTGCAACAAAAATACTTTGCACTTTGTCACTTAGCCATCTCTCCAGCAGCACTGAGAGCGGACTTAGCCAAACTACTTCGAGGTAATGTTGCAATTTTTAATGCCGACAAAGAAATTGACTCAAAAACGCACTAAAGTAAGGCTCCACTTTTCTAAATGTGCGCTATTTCAATGCTAATATACAATGGCTTTGCTATTGACATGCTAGTGATAAGAATTAGCAATTTTACATGGCGATTTCAACACCTCCATATTTTATAATGAAAACTTCAACTAAGATGCATGCTACAATTAACAGATTACTTACAGTATTAACACTTTTTAGGGTGCAACAAAAAAACCTCTTTGCACTTTGTCACTTAGCCATCTCTCCAGCAGCACTGAGAGCGGACTTAGCCAAACTACTTCGAAGTAATGTTGCAATTTTTTAATGCCGACAAAGAAATTTACTCAAAAACGCACTAAAGTAAGGCTCCACTTTTCTAAATGCGCGCTATGTTGATGCTAATATACATTGGCTTTGCTATTGACATACTAGTGATTAGCATTAGCAATTTTACATGGCAATTTTAACACCTCCATATTTTATAATGAAAACTACAAACTAAGATGCATGCTACAATTAACAGAATATTTACAGTATTAACACTTTTTAGGGTGCAACAAAAAAAACTTTGCACTTTGTCACTTAGCCATCTGTCCAGCAGCACTGAGAGCGGACTTAGCCAAACTACTTTGAGGTAATGTTGCGATTTTTAATGCCGACAAAGAAATTTACTCAAAAACGCCCTAAAGTAAGGCTCCACTTTTCTAAATGCGCGCTATGTTGATGCTAATATACATTGGCTTTGCTATTGACATGCTAGTGATTAGCATTAGCAATTTTACATGGCAATTTTAACACCTCCATATTTTATAATGAAAACTACAAACTAAGATGCATGCTACAATTAACAGAATACTTACAGTATTAACACTTTTCACAGTGCAACAAAAAAACACTTTGCACTTTGTCACTTAGCCATCTCTCCAGCAGCACTGAGAGCAGACTTAGCCAAACTACTTCGAGGCAACTTTGCAATTTTTAATGCCGACAAAGAAATTGACTCAAAAACGCACTAAGGTAAGGCTACACTTTTCTAAATGTGCGCTATTTCGAAGCAAATATACATTGGCTTTGCTATTGACATGCTAGTGATGAGAATTAGCAATTTTACATGGCGATTTCAACACCTCCATATTTTATAATGAAAACTTCAACTAAGATGCATGCTACAATTAACAGATTACTTACAGTATTAACACTTTTTAGGGTGCAACAAAAAAACCTCTTTGCACTTTGTCACTTAGCCATCTCTCCAGCAGCACTGAGAGCGGACTTAGCCAAACTACTTCGAAGTAATGTTGCAATTTTTTAATGCCGACAAAGAAATTGACTCAAAAACGCACTAAGGTAAGGCTACACTTTTCTAAATGGGCGCTATTTCGATGCTAATATACATTGGCTTTGCTATTGACATGCTAGTGATTAGCATTAGCAATTTTACATGGCGATTTTAACACCGCCATATTTTATAATGAAAACTTCAACTAAGATGCATGCTACAATTAACAGATTACTTACAGTATTAACACTTTTTAGGGTGCAACAAAAAAAAACACTTTGCACTTTGTCACTTAGCCATCTCTCCAGCAGCACTGAGAGCGGACTTAGCCAAACTACTTCGAGGTAATGTTGCAATTTTTTAATGCAGACAAAGAAATTGACTCAAAAACGCACTAAGGTAAGGCTACACGTTTCTAAATGTGCGGTATTTCGATGCTAATATACATTGGCTTTGCTGTTGACATGCTAGTGATTAGCATTAGCAATTTTACATGGCGATTGCAACACCTCCATATTTTATAATGAAAACTACAACTAAGAAGCATGCTACAATTAACAGAATACTTACGGTATTAACACTTTTTAGGGTGCAACAAAAAAACACATTGCACTTTGTCACTTAGCCATCTCTCCAGCAGCACTGAGAGCGGACTTAGCCAATCTACTTCGAGGTAATGTTGCAATTTTCAATGCCGATAAAGAAATTGACTCAAAAACGCACTAAGGTAAGGCTCCACTTTTCTAAATTTTTTGCTATTGACATGCTAGTGATAAGAATTAGCAATTTTACATGGTGATTTCAACACCTCCATATTTTATAATGAAAACTACAACTAAGAAGCATGCTACAATTAAGTTAAGTTAAAAGTTAAAGTACCAATGATTGTCACACACACACTAGGTGTGGTGAAATTTGTCCTCTACATTTGACCCATCCCCTTGTTCACCCCCTGGGAGGTGAAGGGAGCAGTGGGCAGCAGCAGTGCCACGCCCGGGAATCATTTTGGTGATTTAACCCCCAATTCCAACCCTTGATGCTGAGTGCCAAGCAGGGAGGTAATGGGTCCCATTTTTTTATAGTCTTTGGTATGACTCGGCCGGGGTTTGAACTCACAACCTACCGATCTCAGGGCAGACACTCTAACCACTAGGCCACTGAGTAGGTGATTAATTAATTAACAGAATACTTACAGTATTAACACTTTTTAGGGTGCAACAAAAAAAAACACTTTGCACTTTGTCACTCAGCCATTTCTCCAGCAGCACTGAGAGTGGACTTAGCCAAACTACTTCGAGGTAATGTTGCAATTTTTTAATGCCGACAAAGAAATTGACTCAAACAAACGCTCCAAGGTAAGTAAAGTAAGGCTCCACTTTTCAAAAAATGCGCTAGTTTGATGCTAATATACATAGGCTTTGCTATTGACATGCCACTGATTAGCATTAGCAATTTTACATGGCGATATCAACACCTCCATATTTGTTAATGCAAACTACAACTAAGATGCACGCTACAATCAAACAGCTGATGCGGAAAAAAATAGAATACTTACAGTATTAACACTTTTTAGGGTGCAACAAAAAAATCTCTTTGCATTTTGTCAGTTAGCCATCTCTGCAGCAGCACTGAGAGCGGACTTAGCCGAACTACCTCGAGGCAATGTTGCAATTTTCAATGCCAACAAAAAAATTGACTCAAAAACGCTTCAACTTAAGTAAAGTAAGGCTCCACTTTTCAAAAAATGCGCTAGCTTGATGCTAATATACATTTGCTACTGACATGCCACTGATTTGCTGTTACACTCCAAATTTGTTAATGCAAACTACAAAAAAGATGCATGTTACAATCAAACATTTGGAGTGTAAAAAGTACAATACTTACTGTATTAACACCTTTTAAGGTGCAACAAAAAACAAAACAAAAAAACACTATGTATACACTACTGTCATCTAACGTTTTGGACTTGCAACTTAATGTCATGCTTGCAAAACAAGATATAACAACTGGACAGCAGTTATAATAACCAGGTCATTTTTAGTATTAACACTTTTTAGGACGCAACAAAAAAATACTATGAACTATACACTACTGCCTAACGCCGTGGACTTGCAAATGTAATTGCAACTTAATGTCATACTTGTAAACAATAATAGGACGATACCAAAACAGGATACAACAACTGGACAGCAGTTAGAAAAATCAGGTCATTTTTAAATGTTGAAATGAAATTATATATTTTTATTATCAAAAACAATTCATATTTATTAACACACACAAAAGTACAGAAAATTGGTACCATTTTGGTTCAAATGTGAATGACCACTCGAGCAGACTGGGAGCGAACTCATTCAAACTAACTATGTATATATATATATATATATACATATATACATATATATATATATATATATATATATATATATATATATATATATATATATATATATATATATATATATATATATATATATATATATATATATATATATATATATATATATATATATATATATATATATATATATATATATATATTCCTTGCGCACTAATTGACTGAAAGAGGACTTGGCGCGATGATGTCATGTTATCGATGGCAAAATGCAAGAAATGTAATGCCGAGCCTATTTAATTATGTCAAGATAATGGCACTTGCATTTACTTAATTTGAGAATATTTTTCAACATATTGAGCAAAAAGGTCTCATAGTTGTTTTTTCTATCAAGAAAAGTGCAGTTGTTATTAGTGAGAATATACTTATTTTAAGGTATTTTTGGGTTCATTGAGGTTAGCTAACTTTACTTGTTTTGGAAAGTCTTGACAAGCCAAATTTTCTTGTTCTATTGGCAGATAATTTTGCTTAGTTCAAATAAAATACCCCAAATTTTTGTTTGTTTTTTTGTCTTGTTTTTGAACACTGACTTTTTGCAGTGTACAGCGTCGGTACAAATGTGAACAGTACACTGCAAAAACTGAAATCTAAGTAAGATTAAATATCACAAATAAGGGTGATATTTGCTTATTTTCTGTCTGATAAGATCATTCTTCTCACTAAGCAGATTTTATGTTAGAGTGTTTTACTTGTTTTAAGTGTTTTGGTCCTAAATTATCTCAGTAAGATATCACAGCTTGTTGCTGAGATATAATGACCTATATTGAGTAAAACATGCTTGAAACTAGAATATCAACTGTTGCAAAGCTGTGTCATCAACACTCACAAGTATAAAACTCCTTTTTTAAAGTAATAACTTCTTATTTCAAGCATGAACAAAAAAATCATGACTTTGACACAATTGTGTCTCATAATTAAAACAGATGACAGCCAAATGGACTTTGCTGTTTTATTTTCAATGAAACAATAGACAATATGTAGTCATATAGTAGTACAGTTGTTATTAGTGAGAATATACTTATTTTAAGGTATTTTTGGGTTCATTGAGGTTAGCTAATTTTACTTGTTTTGGAAAGTCTTGACAAGCCAAATGTTCTTATTCTTTTTGGCGGATAATTTTGCTTAGTTCAAATAAAATACCCCTAATTTTTGTTTTGTTTTTTCTTGTTTTTGAACACTGACTTTTTGCAGTGTAGTTCAAGTAAAACACCCCTAATATATATATATATTTTTTTCTTCTTCTTGTTTTTGAACACTGACTTTTTGCAGTGTACAGCGTCGGTACAAATGTGAACGGTACCCATCAGCTGTGTAGTTTGAGAGCGACTGGGACAAAGGAGCGTCGGTTACATGTTGCAAACACATGCAGTATGCGTGTGTTGGAAAAGGCCCTAAGAGTGAGCGGGTGCACGTGTCTATTTTTTGCTCGCTGAGAAATGAAAGAGGGGTGAGGGGGGGGGGGGGGTGACCTGCAGCCCTAATCAGGTTACATGATTAATGAGAGGGGGGGGGCGGGCTCGTGTTGTATTAAGAAAACGTGTGTTTGAAGCCACAGCGCGGCGGATCAGGCCGCTAATGCATCAGACATCGACTGGACACCTGAGATCCGCTGTTAGCTCATTCCCTGGCGGGAGTGAAAGGCGCACGCATCGATTCTCCCAAAACTCACTTTAACTTTCTTCCTGTTTCTCATTTGATCCCCCCCGAGTCCATCCAAGGCTCCCACTCGCATTTCTTTCACACGTCCCGCCGCCTCATCTAATTGCGCCCTCGCCCCGTCCTTAATCTGTCATTCTTACTTGGAAGCGCCGCACAATAGCATCAGTGTTGTCCGCGTCTGCTTTTCGCTTCTGGCTCGGCCGACGCTCGGGCCTGAGCCGGCCAAACGCTGAGCAGTCGTTGAAGCTGCGCCACCGCAGGCCCGTCTGATATATTAGTCAGCGCCGCCTCGTCCAATGCAGACCCAGCTAAAAGAAACTTTCACAAATAAAACACGCAGGCTTCTCTTGGAAAAATAAAAACGTTAAAAAAAAATAATCATTAAATGCTTTCTGTGAGTGCGGCTCATAACGCGGGTGTTATTACCACTCATTTTCTTTCCGATCCGATACCGAGTAAAATTCAGACTGGTATGGACGATACCGATCCGATACTTTCTGCAAATGTTAGGGCTGGGAATCTCTGGGCACCACACGATTCGATTCGATTCTTGCGGGTAACGATTCAATTCAGAATCTATTCTCGATTCAAATTCAATACTTTTTTAATAACACTGGGTGCCAGTTCTATGATTAACTACAAAACCCAAAACCAGTGAAGTTGGCACGTTGTGTAAATGGTAAATAAAAACAGAATACAATGATTTGCAAATCCTTTTCAACCTATAATCAATTGAATAGACTGCAAAGACAAGATACTTAACGTTCGAACTGATAAAACTTGGTTATGTTTTGCAAATATTAGCTCATTTGGAATTTGATGCCTGCAACATGTTTGAAAAAAGCTGGCACAAGTGGCAAAAAAGACTGAGAAATGAAGTGAATTATATTTATATAGCGCTTTTCTCTATCAATCAATCAATCAATGTTTGTTTATATAGCCCTAAATCACAAGTGTCTCAAAGGGCTGTACAAGCCACAACGACATCCTCGGTACAGAGCCCACATACGGGCAAGGAAAAACTCACCCCAGTGGGACGTCGGTGAATGACTATGAGAAACCTTGGAGAGGACCGCATATGTGGGTAACCCCCCCTCTAGGGGAGACCGAAAGCAACGGATGTCGAGTGGGTCTGACATAACATTGTGAAAGTCCAGTCCACAGTGGATCCAACACATAAGCGGGAGTCCAGTCCACAGCGGGGCCAACAGGAAACCATCCCGAGCGGAGACGGGTCAGCAGCGCAGAGATGTCCCCAACCGATGCACAGGCTAGTGGTCCACCCGGGGTCCCGGCTCTGGACAGCCAGCACTTCATCCATGGCCACCGGACCTATGCAACTCCCCCTCGCAAGGGACAGGGGAGAAGAGGAGAGAAGAAAAGAAACGGCAGATCAACTGGTCTAAAAAAGGGGGGGTCTATTTAAAGGCTAGATTATACAAATGAGTTTTAAGATGGGACTTAAATGCTTCTAGTGATTCAAAGCGCTTTTACATAGTGAAACTCAATATCTAAGTTACATTTAAACCAGTGTGGGTGGCACTGGGAGCAGTGACTAGGATGGCGGAAGCGGGGATCGAACCTGGAACCCTCAAGTTGCTGGCACGGCCACTCTACCAACCGAGCTATGTCGCCCCACATGCATATCCATGTGAATGTACATCAAACCCTTATTTGGAACATCCCACAGGTGAACAGTTTAATTGGGAACAGGTGGGTGCCATGATTGGGAACAGGTGGGTGCCATGATTGGGTATAAAAGCAGCTTCCATGAAATGCTCAGTCATTCACAAACAAGCAAATTGTCGAACAGTTTAAGAACAACATTTCTCAACCAGCTATTGCAAGGAATTTAGGGATTCCCCCATCTACGGTCCGTAATATCAAAAGGTTCAGAGAATCTGGAGAAATCACTGCACGTAAGCGATGATATTACGGACCTTCGATCCCTCAGGCGGTACTGCATCGAAAAGAGACATCAGTGTGTAAAGGATATCACCACATGGGCTCAGGAACACTTCAGAAAACCACCGTCAGTAACTACAGTTTGTCGCTACATCTCTAAGTGCAAGTTAAAACTCTACTATGCAAAGCCATAGCCATTTATCAACAACACCCAGAAACACTGCCGGCTTCACTGGGCCCGAGCTCACCTAAAATGGATTGATGCAAAGTGGAAAAGTGTTCTGTGGTCTGACGAGTCCACATTTCAAATTGTTTTTGGAAACTGTGGACGTCGTGTCCTCCGGACCAAAGAGGAAAAGAACCATCCGGAAAGTTGAAAAGCCAGCATCTGTGATGTATGGGGGTGTATTAGTGCCCAAGGCATGGGTAACTTACACATCTGTGAAGGCACCGTTAATGCTGAAAGGTACATACAGGTTTTAGAGCAACACATGTTGCCATCCAAGCAACATCTTTTTCATGGACGCCCCTGCTTATTTCAGCAAGACAATGCCAACCCACATTCTACACGTGTTACAACAGCGTGGCTTCGTAGTAAAAGAGTGTGGGTACTAGACTGGCCTACCTGTAGTCCAGACCTGTCTCCCATTGAAAATGTGTGGCGCATTATGATGCGTCAAATATGACAACGGAGACCCCCGGACTGTTGAACAACTTAAGCTGTACATCAAGCAAGAATGGGAAAGAATTCCACCTGAAAAGCTTCAAAAATTGGTCTCCTCAGTTCCCAAACGTTTACTGAGTGTTGTTAAAAGGAAAGGCCATGTAACACAGTGGTAAAAATGCCCCTGTGCCAACTTTTTTTAAAAGTTAATGATTATTTGCACCAAAAAAAATTGTTTCTCAGTTCCAACATTAAATATCTTGTCTTTGCAGTCTATTCAATTGAATATAAGTTAAAAATGATTTGCAAATCATTGTATTCTGTTTTTATTTATTTAACTTCACTGATTTTGGGTTTTGTACATTCCTCCATAAAATAGATACACAGCTCTGATAAATGTCTATATTACTTAAAATAAAACTGGTTTTGTTTAATGAAATTATAGTGGCTGGACATGACAGATTTTTAAAAATGTTGTTTTTCAAAAAAATATTTTTTTAATCGATTAATAATTGTTGCACATAAAAATCGCAATTCATTCAAAAATATATTTTTTTTTATACCCCTAGAAAATATATTTAACGGGTTTGCTAAATTTTAAAAAGTTGTGTATTTTCAAATATTAACATGTCCATTTTTAAAATACTAGTAAAAATGTAAGAAAAAATTGGAATATAATGACAAAAAGCTGACATTTTTTAACTAATAATTAATAATAATATACTTAATTACCTATAACACAACGTTTTTTCTTTAAATATATATATAGTACCTGTTTTTAGCATTTAAAAAAATAAAAAATAAATGTCAACATGCCCCCCATACTTTACTTTTTAGTAGGCGTTTCAGACACCCCTGATCTAAGACTACGTTTACACTGCAGGCCAAAGTGGTCAAATTCTGATTTTTTTGGATATCCAATTTTTTCCAGCGGAGTGTTTACACTGCAAGTAAAATGTGATTTTTATCAGAATCCAGTATAAACGCGCAGAGGGCCCAATGTGGCTCCAATGTGGCCCCAATGTGGCCCTTATGTGTCCTCGACGCCACTTGCACTCGCACTTCGACAAAGTGAAAACAAAGGAAGTTGACCGGGAGGAAGTCGCTACTACTACAAAATAAAATAAAAGTATTAACACTTTAAAAATGAGTGTTTTATTTTGTGAGAGTAAATGAAAGTAATATAATGTAACAATGGATGTATATAGTGTAATATATTTGGTAGGGTTGTAATCTTTTTATTGCTGTTAAGTAGAGGAGTTAGCTTTATTTTTCAACTCACATGTAAGCAAATGCGCCACGGCGTCAATTCCGGTCTTTCAACAATTGCTATTTCTTCGGAATCAAAATGTATAGTCATATATTACATACAGCCTAATATTTGCGCACTATCGACTAGTGATGCACAGAAGACTTGGTTGTCTTAAACAGAGTTTGCTTAATGTTGTGATGAAATATCCACTTCCACTGGCGACGGCGTCTTTCCCCGTGCACACGAGTGGCGTAGCTCGCCCAAAGATGACAAAAAAGTCACGTTCAGGTTGCATTGTGTTTAGACTGCAGTCACATTTGAAAAGATCAGATTCCAATCTAATTCAGACTACATCCTGATGTGGTCTGAATTTGGAGCGTTTACACTGGCGTGCAGTGCAAACGGGGCCTATAAAATATAAGTTCTCAAAATAAAAATAAAAGACATTTAAAAAATAAAGAAACTTAAGTTAGTTAATTAAAAAATAAAATAATACTAACCTATGGACTAAATTGAAAAATTACAACCACCATAATAAACACTGTTAAATGTGTAACTGAACATAAGTTTTTGTACAGGCAGAAATGTTGCCACCTCATAGGTTATGCAGTTACACAATCGTATTATTATTTTCATTAAATTCTTACAAGGGGAAAAAAATAATAGTAAAGATGTAAGAAAAATGAGAAAAAACATTGGTATGTAATGAAAAAAAGCTTAAATGTTCTAACTAATAATTAATATTAATATACTTAGTGACCAATAATACATAGCTGACAAAATATCTGTTTTTAGCATTCAAATAAAGATTATGTACATATATATATATATATATATATGTATATATATATATATATATATATATATATATATATATATATATATATATATATATATATATATATATATATATATATATATATATATATGTATATATATATATATATATATATATATATATATATGTATGTATGTACATACATATATACATTCGAGCGGAAGGCGGGGTACACCCTGGACAAGTCGCCACCTCATCACAGGGCCAACACAGATAGACAGACAACATTCACACTCACATTCACACACTAGGGCCCATTTAGTGTTGCCAATCAACCTATCCCCAGGTGCATGTGGTGGGAGGAAGCCGGAGTACCCGGAGGGAACCCACGCAGTCACAGGGAGAACATGCAAACTCCACACAGAAAGACCCCAAGCCCGGGATTGAACTCAGGACTACTCAATATATATATATATATATATATATATATACATATATATATATATATATATATATATATATATATATATATATATATATATATATATATATATATATATATATATATATATATATATATATATATATATATATATATATATATATATGTATTTCAATATGGCCCCCGCATACTCTGACGTGCGGCCCTTGGTGGAAAACACCCTTGAATACATCAAAAGTATCGATATCTTGATTTAAGGATCGATATTAAAATCTGGTATCGGCGGTATAGATATTTCAGTATCGATCCACACATCACTTTGGTGTCAAAGCATCTGTCCTGTTTTTGCTGGGAGCCAATTAGAAAGCATCGACGCCGCTTTGAAGGGCCCTGTGTTTTAGGGGAGGAGGCGGTCCCGGTGCTCAAGGGAGCTGATGAGTGATTAGCCCGGACTCAAACACAAACACGGACTAACCAGGGCGCTACTCCTCTTACCCTAAAACAATATTCCAAATGTTGGCTCGCGAAAAATGCATTAATTATCTTGGGTTGGTTCCTTAGAGTGGCTGCTGAATTTATTAGGCTGAGAGATAGCGTGTGTGTGTGTGTGTGTTTGTGGGTGTGTGTGGGTGTGTGTGTCTTTGTTTATTTGCTGGTCAGGCCAAAAGGGCGGAAAAAAAGACCAATTGGCAGAATCAAAAAATATATGCGTCAAAGAAATGTGACCTCCGTTTACACAAGACTGGTAGGAAATGAAACTGATTTTTGTTTCTTTGTATGACAATTTTGTCTTGGAGCCTGAAAAGGTAAACATTGGAGGACATTTAGGTCTTCGTGCCCGACTCTGATTTGGTGCTATTTATTTTTCACATTCCAGTGATCCCTGTCCGCTATCAATGCATTTACATCAGTGGTTCTCAAACTTTTTTCACCAAGTAGCACCTCAGAAAATATTTGGCTCACTAAGTACCACCATAACCACCAACATTAATATACAGTAGCGTAGTAGGCCGAAGTATTAATTAAAAACAAGGAAGAGGTTTTATTTAGCAGCGCTATACAAGTATAACCCATTTATTTATTTATAAATATTTGTTTTATTATTTTTGGCCACACAGTTTGAACGGTAACACTGTGTTTGAATATTTAATTAGGTGATTATTTGGCTTACCATGGTTTGAGAATCCCCAGTTTACATGATCACATACGCAGGGGCTCAACGTAAACTCGAAATGTCACACCAGGCAGCGACAAAGCAAAAGTACAGATTAATAGAGGAGTAATACAAACCATAAATATTACATAACATTTACATACAATTTTGCAAAGATTATGCTTTACAGATCATCTTCAAGTTCTTATTTACATGCCTCCACTTTGACTGCGTCTTGTCCCCGTCAGCCATGTTGTAGTTTTTAGCGCTTCCATAGCGAGCCTACTGACAGATATAAGTGAGAATTAAAACTGCAAGCAGCGATGGACGGGACCGACTTTGATGGCACATAAAATCCAAACCGGAGCAGTAATTAAAACTCTTTCATCAACTTTTAATCAGAAGGGTTCAATCTCTCTCCTGTGCTAGTTTGAAGCCGACACGACAAACGCGCTCAGAGGAGATAATGTTTGAAAAAAGGTGACCGGTTTTTACAAAACTTTTGTTTTGAAGGGGGAATTGCAAACTTCCTGTTGATTTTTGCTGGGGGTGGTCAGTGAATGAAATCTAGGTCTAAGTGAGACCTACATAGAGGTTTTTGTTTCATGTCTCTACGACATTCCTACTGGAAGTTACAGGCAGTTTTGTCTGTGTTTTCTTCCTAGGAGCAATTTTGAGTTTTGGGGTTGGGTTTTTTATTAGATCACAATTTTTGCCAGTCCTGATGTGTGTGTCCAGTTTGGTGAGTTTTGAAGCATGTTAAGGGGGTCAAATTATAGCTCAAAGAGGCAAAGGTGACTGTTTTTACAAAACTTTTGTTTTGAAGGGGGAATTGCAAACTTCCTGTTGATTTTTGCTGAAGGATGTCAGTGTATGAAATCTAGGTCTAAGTGAGACCTACATCGAGGTTTTTGTTTCATGTCTCTACGACATTCCTACTGGAAGTTACAGGCAGTTTTGTCTGTGTTTTCTTCCTAGGGGGCGCTAGAGCGCAATTTAGAGTTTTGGGGCTAGGTTTTTTATTAGATCGCAATTGTCGCCAGTCCTGATGTGTGTGTCAAATATGGTGAGTTTTGAAGCATGTTAAGGGGGTCAAATTACAGCTCAAAGAGGCGGCGGTATAATAATAATAAAACCTTACAAATATAATAGGGTCCTCTAGAGCTGCTGTGATTTACATTACCATGGTAACTAGTATATCATGCAAAAGCGCAGATTCCAATTTAAATACTTTGTATAGTTCAAGACTTACGGTAATTTGAAAACATCATAATGGCAGCTACAGTTTTGATCTTAAAGATCTAAAAAAAATTTGGGGGAATGACAGGGGGCCAGATTGAAAAGCTTAACGGACCTGGGCCTTAATTTGCCCAGGTCTGCACTACTTTGTATTAGAAATGGCAACAGCCGAGGATAGAGGAAAAGAAGGAGCTTATTGACTACAATGGCGGACTCGCGCAAAAATCTTTGGGTACAATTCTACCATATATGGATAATCCACTGACGTCACACTTGGAGAAATGTCACAAATTGGGGCAAATTCCAAACGGCTCGTTTGGCGGAAGAATGAAGGAAGGAAAGATTGTTTTATAAATATCTCCGCCATGCCGCCAAGATTTGATTTTACATTTTGGAGACTTATGCAGATCCCAAATACACAAAAACAGGTACCAATAGGCAAAAAAAAGGTGCTTTTTCATAATAGGTCCTCTTTGATGGTTTGAATGTAAAGTAACTTAAGTGTTACTCTACTGGCCAAGGTTTTTAATGGCTGGTGCACCTGAAATGTACAATATTTGCTCAATAACTAATAAACAGTCTGTGTTTTATAATAATGTCAGGTTCAAACACTGATGACATCTATTAAACCAGACAAGAAGCAAGGAATTAAACAGGGACAGAATTAAATTTGGCTCAATTTGAGGAGAAACGTCTGGGCTGTACTCTTGCACAGTCTCCAGCACGCTCTGGCGAAAGATTGTACGCCACCTCTTTTATTTGGACTTTCCCTGATTATATGGCAACAGCTGTTTCTAAGGGACGTGGGTCGTAAACAGCCATCGCCTTTGGTTACAGAAAAGGTCGTAAAACAGTTCAAACAAGCGGTGCCTGGAGGGGAGTCAGGCGCTGCTTCCTCTCCGCTTTGCTCTGTCTTCAGCACCATGGACAGTATTGTGGGGTGTTTTGCTAATCAGCATATAATTTGAATATTTATGAAGACAGAGACGCAAAATGGATTGTAATCCACATTGCACGTGTTTAGTATAGATCAGCTTTGCGTGTGCTATCAAGTTTGCACGTGTTTTAGTACACGTAAACTTTCAGTAAATCAGAGCGAAGTGGTTTTCAAACCGTTTTTCATCAAGTACCACCTTAGAAAAAACGTGGCTCTCCATGTACCACTATAATGACCAACATTGAAATACAATAGCGTAGTAGGCCTAAGTATTCATCAAAAACTAGTCAGAGCTTTTATTTTACCTTTTACCTTTGCTCCTGCAGGCGCGCTGATCACTCCCTCCCTCCACACAATCAAATAAGAATTTTGTCATTTCTCATTCTATTATTTTGTCAAAATAATGATCGATTATTATTCTACTTGTTCATTTACTGTTAAAATCTGCTTACTTTGTTTTAACATGTTCTATCTACACTTCTGTTAAAATGTAATAATCACTTACAGTATTATTTGTTGTTTCTATACTTTACATACATTTTAGGTGATACTACACATTTTGGTATCAATCCAATCCCAAGTAGTTACAGGGTCATAAAGTTATCTTGTGTCCAGGGACATATTTCCAGACTTCATAAACAATAAAAAAATAAAATAAAAAAATGACAAAAGATTTTGTATATTGTAGCGTCCCGGAAGAGTTAGTGCTGCAAGAGGTTCTGGGTATTTGTTCTGTTGTGTTTATGTTGTGTTACGGTGCGGATGTTGTCCCGGAATGTGTTTGTCATTCTTGTTTGGTGTGGGTTCACAGTGTGGCGCATATTTGTAACAGTGTTAAAGTTGTTTATATGCCCACCCTCAGTGTGACCTGTATGGCTGTTGACCAAGTATGCATTGCATTCACTTGTGTGTGTGAAAAGCCGTAGGTATTATGCGACTGGGCCGGCACGCAATGGCAGAGCATTTAAGGTTTATTGACACTCTGTACTTCTCCCTACGTCCGTGTACACAGCGGCGTTTTAAAAAGTCATGAATTTTACTTTTTGAAACCGATACCGATAATTTCCGATATTACATTTTAAAGCATTTATCGTCCGATAATATCGGGCTGCCGATATTATTGGACATCTCTACGTACAACCCTTTTACATTGTGTACTACGCGCAACCCTACTGTATAGCAGATGCCATTATTTAGTTCGCATAATTGGCCATGACGCATGTCATTTTTATGGAGGCTGTAGGAGACAAAGTGAGCAAAAAACATGAAAATCAATACAAATATGTTTGGAAAATTCAAATTAACTTTCTTCTGTCTCTTTATTTTTGTTTTTTAATGTCACAAGCAATGCTTTTTGGTATTGTGTGTGCTAAATAATTATATATGCATTTCCTCCTCCCAGTATTGTGGGGTGTTTTGCTAATCAGCATTTAATTTGAATATTTATGAAGACAGAGACGCAAAATGGATTGTAATCCACATTGCACGTGTTTAGTATAGATCAGCTTTGCGTGTGCTATCAAGTTTGCACGTGTTTTAGTACACGTAAACTTTCAGTAAATCAGAGCGAAGTGGTTTTCAAACCTTTTTTCATCAAGTACCACCTTAGAAAAAACTAGGCTCTCCATGTACCACTATAATGACCAACATTGAAATACAATAGCGTAGTAGGCCTAAGTATTCATCAAAAACTAGTCAGAGCTTTTATTTAACAAGTATATATAATATATGTTGCCACTGTAACATTACACACAGTTTGAACAGTAACACTGTGTTTGAATATAAGAAAATAAAACACTGTAATTTAATTAAGTGATTCTTTGGCGTACCATTAGATGGAGCCTGCGTACCACTAGTGGTTTGAGAATCCCTACCTTAGAGTATTTGAAAAAGTGTTGTTATCTGAGAGAGCAAACGGTTGGAGCAAATGTGTCAGATCATCCCAGCAGGTACAAGACATTGATACAACGTTGATTATACGTACAGGCCTTGAAAACTGACTTGCAAACAAGGTTGCAAAAAAGTTGTATTTGTAAATTGAGACAACGTTGATGTCTAATGTTGGATCCACATTGTTGGTTGGGAAATGACCAAAATTCAATGGTCGAATCAACGTCACAATCTGACATTGAATAAATGTTATCAAAAAGTATGTTTTTTCAATGTTGTATTTGTGTTGTAGAATATTGGTTGGGAAATTACCTAAATTCAATGGTCAAATCAACATCAGAACCCAACATTGATTAAACATTGTCAAAAGGCATGTTATTTCAATGTTGTATTTGTGATGTAGAATATTGGTTGGGAAATGACCAAACGCCAGAACCCAACTTTGATTAAACATTGTCCAAATGTATGCTGTTTCAACATTGTATTTTTGTTACAGAATATTGGTTGGGAAATGACCAAAATTCAATGGTCAAATCAACGTCATAACCCGACATTAAATAAACGTTGTCAAAAGGTATGTTGTTTCAACGTTGTACAAACCCCGTTTCCATATGAGTAGGGAAATTGTGTTAGATGTAAATATAAACGGAATACAATGATTTGCAAATCATTTTCAACCCATATTCAGTTGAATATGCTACAAAGACAACATATTTGATGTTCAAACTGATAAACTTTTTTTTTTTTTTCAAATAATCATTAACTTTAGAATTTAATGTCAGCAACACGTGACAAAGAAGTTGGGAAAGGTGGCAATAAATACTGAGAAAGTTGAGGAATGCTCATCAAACACTTATTTGGAACATCCCACAGGTGAACAGGCAAATTGGGAACAGGTGGGTGCCATGATTGGGTATAAAAGTAGATTCCATGAAATGCTCAGTCATTCACAAACAAGGATGGGGCGAGGGTCACCACTTTGTCAACAAATGCGTGAGCAAATTCTTGAACAGTTTAAGAAAAACCTTTCTCAACCAGCTATTGCAAGGAACTTAGGGATTTCACCATCTACGGTTCGTAATATCATCAAAGGGTTCAGAGAATCTGGAGAAATCACTGCACGTAAGCAGCTAAGACCGTGACCTTCGACCCCTCAGGCTGTACTGCATCAACAAGCGACATCAGTGTGTAAAGGATATCACCACATGGGCTCAGGAACACTTCAGAAACCCACTGTCAGTAACTACAGTTGGTCGCTACATCTGTAAGTGCAAGTTAAAACTCTCCTATGCAAGGCGAAAACCGTTCATCAACAACACCCAGAAACGCCGTCGGCTTCGCTGGGCCTGAGCTCATCTAAGATGGACTGATACAAAGTGGAAAAGTGTTCTGTGGTCTGACGAGTCCACATTTCAGATTGTTTTTGGAAACTGTGGACGTCGTGTCCTCCAGACCAAAGAGGAAAAGAACCATCCGGATTGTTATAGGTGCAAAGTTGGAAAGCCAGCATCTGTGATGGTATGGGGGTGTATTAGTGCCCAAGACATGGGTAACTTACACATCTGTGAAGGCGCCATTAATGCTGAAAGGTACATACAGGTTTTGGAGCAACATATGCTGCCATCCAAGCAACGTTACCATGGACGCCCCTGCTTATTTCAGCAAGACAATGCCAAGCCACGTGTTACATCAACGTGGCTTCATAGTAAAAGAGTGCGGGTACTAGACTGGCCTGCTTGTAGTCCAGACCTGTCTCCCATTGAAAATGTGTGGCGCATTATGAAGCCTAAAATACCACAACGGAGACCCCCGGACTGTTGAACAACTTAAGCTGTACATCAAGCAAGAATGGGAAAGAATTCCACCTGAGAAGCTTAAAAAATGTGTCTCCTCAGTTCCCAAACGTTTACTGAGTGTTGTTAAAAGGAAAGGCCATGTAACACAGTGGTGAACATGCCCTTTCCCAACTACTTTGGCACGTGTTGCAGCCATGAAATTCTAAGTTAATTATTATTTGCAAAAAAAAAAAAAGTTTATGAGTTTGAACATCAAATATCTTGTCTTTGTAGTGCATTCAATAGAATATGGGTTGAAAAGGATTTGCAAATCATTGTCAATCCATCCATCCATTTTCTACCGCTTATTCCCTTCGGGGTCACGGGGGGCGCTGGAGCCTATCTCAGCTACAATCGGGCGGAAGGCGGGGTACACCCTGGACAAGTCGCCAACTCATCACAGGGTCAACACAGATAGACAGACAACATTCACACTCACATTCACACACTATGGCCAATTTTTAGTGTTGCCAATCAGCCTATCCCCAGGTGCATGTCTTTGGAGGTGGGAGGAAGCCGGAGTACCCGGAGGGAACCCACGCAGTCACGGGGAGAACATGCAAAATCCACACAGAAAGATCCCGAGCCTGGGATTAAACCCAAGACTACTCAGGACCTTCGTATTGTGAGGCAGATGCACTAACCCCTCTGCCACCGTGCTGCCCCTGCAAATCATTGTATTCAGTTTATATTTACATCCAACACAATTTCCCAACTCATATGGAAACGGGGTTTGTATCTGTGATGTAGAATATTGGTTGGGAAATGACCAAAATTCAATGGTCAAATCAACGTCATAACCCGACATTAAATAAACGTTGTCAATAGGTATGTTGTTTCAACGTTGTATCTGTGATGTAGAATATTGGTTGGGAAATTACCAAACGTCAGAACCCAACATTGATTAAACGTTGTCCAAAAGTATGCTGTTTCAACATTGTATTTGTGTTGTAGAATATTGGTTGGGAAATGACCAAAATTCAATGGTCAAATCAACATCAGAACCCAACATTGATTAAAAGTCGTCAAAAAGCATGTTGTTTCAACGTTAGGTTTGAGTTGCCGCCCTTTACTTGCCTAACATGCATATTACGGTGTATTTTTTTTTTTTTTAACGTAGGTTAAAAAATGTGCTCGACTGAAATCAGGATTAAAATATAGAATTTGTGGATTTGTTTCCTCCCTGAAATGGATGTCAACTTGCCAATTTGTGGAACATCAGCATGTGTTTGCTCCCCTCAAGTCAACCATCATCTCCAGTGAGGAAGTTTACTCTAACAAGTTCGGTTACGGCCTCAGACAAAAAGGACGAGGCGTTTTGTGACAGACAAAAATAACTCCGGGCGCAGAAGGCCAAATCTCAGCAGCGGGGAGGATAAATAAATAAATAAATGCAAGTCCGAGAAACGAGACCACAAGAAGCCCCCTGGATATGGAAAGTACATGCAGACGCAACATTAGCATACCGCGCCATCAGTCAGGATGAGCATCCGACCTATGTAAACACGTACAGAACGACATCTTCCGATGTCTCATGTTTTTTATGCGAGAATTTTCTCCCACGTCAAACAAATCAAAAAAACGGCAAAAACGCAGGCTGAGGAGGCAGCTCATATTTTCCACTGTCAGCCTAACAAACAACGCTCTGTGTGCAAGGAGACGTGACCTGCTCGTGTTTGTGGATATTTTGCACTCGTGTGTGTGTGTATGTGTGTGTGTGTGCACTGTGTGCGTTTCTTTGAGTGCATTCTGTTTGGGTGTTTCCCCTCACTTTTTTTTTTTTTTTAAACCCAAAACACCAAAAATTGTGACATAATTCAGACTTTAATGGATTCTCGTGACTAAAATGACCTAATAACTAAATCTGAGGGTTTTTTATTTTATATAAATATTACTAGTCATAACATGATATTATTCATATCCTTTTCACTCATAAACGACTTAACTGGAACAGTAATGTGAATGAGAAGCAACCTCTGCCAAGGCCGTTAAATCCTCATTTGGATAAACACCAAATATTGTAGTACACCATCATGCATACCCATTACTACACGTTTAATTGTGTCATTGACGCATAAAATATTTACTAATAGTTTACTTTAAAAAATAATGTCCAAAAAAAAAATGAAACAAAATAAAATAAAACAAAATAAGTATAAAAAAACAGATTTAAATTTAATTTTACTAATGCAATAATCAATAATAAATCATATAAGAGTAAATAAAATGAAATAAAAACAGAAGAAAAAAAAATACAAAAAATATAATATGACACAAAAATAATAAGGCAAAAAAATAATAATATCCAGAATATATGTGTTTTAATAATGAAAAACCATATATGTAAAAGTATAAAATAAAAGGAAAAAAGCAACAAAATAAACTTAAATATTGTTTTTCATCCTAGTTTACCCCTTAGTAATTGTGCCATTGATTAATGCAATATTCACTAATAAATAAATAAATAAATAAATTAAGAAATAGTAAAAATTAAATAAAAATACAAAATAATAATATTAAAAGTATACAATAACAAGACAAAAAGCAACAAAATAGACCTAAATAACAAAACAAAAAAATTAAATCTAAGCTTTTTCTTAGTTTACCAGTTGTGTTTTTCTCAATCTGCTGAAACTCCTCTGAAGTCCTCAAAACTTGTCAAGATACAATATATCATATGTTGCCATTAAATAAAAAGTAAATAAATAAATAAAAATGCTTCTGGGGGGTTTCTTGGCTTAGCAGATTTAGATTTTGTTTTCGTTATATTTTTCAAGGTGCTGCACGTCCCGCGAAGCCCTTTGAGGCCAATGTGGGACCGAACTTGTTTTAGAGCTTCACAAGTTGCTGTACAAAAATTGACAAACATGCATAAATAATTGATTAGAACTAAATAAATGTTACTTTTGGATTTGAAAACATTTCTCTCATAAATGTTCAATTAGAACCCTGACTGAGGCATGTAATAAACAAATTTATATTTTACAACAATGCATTTCTGAGCATTAAATCAAAGGAGAAAAATATTTGCTCAAATCAGAATAGGACCCGGCTGTCCGTGTGCCCCCACCACTCCCTCCAACTACATTTCCCCTTCCCAGCGCCATCCATCCATCATGGAGGAGGTCAAAGGTGGGGAGGATTCATCAAGCACAGAGGAGCCTCTGGGGATTAATGGGGGTCCCGCTATGTTTACGGCCGTCATGAGGCTGCATTAGGAGGCGTCACGTCATCGCTGTGGACTCGTCGGGCTTTCTCACGGACTTGCACACTTTTTTTTTAGTGCACTGATGCTACTGTAGGGGGAGCGGGAATACGAAATACTGCTGCAGGTTCTTACAGAGTGAGGCAGATACACGACTGTAGATATAATATTATTGATGAGGTTTGTCGTCATATAGAATTGTGCCAACTGGGGAACTTTAATTTATTTAAGTGCAGGCTTTGTTTGTTACTTGGCAGGACCAGGCCAAACTGTAGCTACTCAATGCCTTTTTTTTTTGTTTTACTAAAAAAAATTATCATTTGTAACGTTGGCAAAGACACAACTTAGTTTTTTTTACTCAATATGACAGTATAACTGTCATACTAAATATGAAAGTTATATAAACATGACTCCAAAACCAAACATGCAATATGTCTAAAAATGCCTGTAATAGTGTATTTATGTGGGTTTTACTAGAATCAGGTGTTTTTGTAAGGTTTGCAAATACAAAAATTAGGTTTTACTCAATATGACAGTATAACTGTCACACTCGAATATGACAGTTATTTAAACATAACTATTAAAACCAAGCATGCAAAATAGCTAATAATGCCTGGAATAATGTATCTTTGTAAGTTTTACTCGAAACATATGCTTTTTTTAAGGCTTGCAAAAAAAATAATTATTTTTTTACTCAATATGACAGTAATGTTCTTAGAATCCTGAGATAATTCGAAAAAAGCAATAAAAATGTATTCAAACATAACTCCTAGACCAGGGGTGTCCAAAGTGCGGCCCGGGGGCCATTTGCGGCCCGCAGGTAATTTTTTAACGGCCCTACGACACATTCTAAATATACGATAAAAAACTAAACAAAACTAAAAAGTGGTATAAAAGAGCAAACGTAACAAGAAAATGTTGCAATGTTGACTCTAATAACAAAAAGCTGCCATGCAGGCTGTTTCTTTCTTTAAAAAATAATAATGAATCAAAATCAATGTCATTATGAATTATTGACCTATTCAAGGCTCCAATTACATCACATTAAATATTCCACTTTGAGATATTTTGGGGAAAAACGTTGCATATTTTGTGTTTGCCATATAAAAAACGAAGCTTTTTTTTTTTTTTTAAAGAAGGGCCTAAAACGAACAAACAAAAAACATAAACGACAATTAAACTTATAATTGACGGATAGATCTGAACTTGATCTCGAGATCGTTGTGTTGAAAATAAAAAAAAAATTATAATTTATTTTTTAACACTTTAATGAGTCTGACCCTTTTGGATCCCCAATCATTTTAGTGGGAATTTGGTTTTTAAGTGTCATTGCTCAAAAAAGAATAATTAATTAAAATCAATGTTGTTATGAGTTATTGACCTTTTCAAGGCTCCAATTATTATATAATCTCAAATATTCCACTTAAAAATTTTATTGGGTGAAAATATTGCATATTTTGTGTTTTTTCCATAAAAAACAGGATTTCTTTGGACAAAAAGAGCACACAACTTGAATCTTTAACAACGTTATATTGACATTATATTGACGTTATATTGGTTTTTGAAATAAAAAATATCAAAATGGCCCCCGCTTGCTTTGATTTTTCAGTGTGCGGCCCTCGGTGGAAAAAGTTTGGACACCCCTGTCCTAAACATTTATTTATGAGTTAAAGTGCATTAAAAAATAAAAACATGTGTGTTCTTCTCTTACAAAGGGATTGTGAATGATAGGCAAAATTAAAAAAAAAAAAAGTGCAGTTCCCTTTTAAGACAACCCTGTAGTCCTCATAACAGCGCTAGCCAGTAACTACAACAACATAACACGTCCTCATTCAGCACTAATGACGGTTGCAGCGAGCGGGGTTGCATTCATGAACCCCCGGAATTATGAGCATCAACATTACGACACAAGCCGTTTTTTTTTTTTGCACATTCACGTTTTGTATTGCTGCACTAATCATGGCAATTTGTTGTGTATTTGGTACTAGTATCGTTTCAAATGTAAACAATACCCATCACTGAAGTCTAGTACCAAACCCAAAACCAGTGAAGTTAGCACGTTGAGTAATTTGCAAATAAAAACAGAATACAATGATTTGCAAATCCTTTTCAGCTTATATTCAATTGAATAGACTGCAAAGACAAAATATTTAATGTTCGAACTGAGAAACTTATGTTTTTTTTGCAAATAATCATTAACTTAGAATTTAATGGCAGCAACACATTGCAAAAAAGTTGGCACAGGGGCATTTTTACCACTGTGTTACATGGCCTTTCCTTTTAACAACACTCAGTAAACGTTTAGGAACTGAGGAGACCAATTTTTGAAGCTTTTCAGGTGGAATTCTTTCCCATTCTTGCTTGATGTACAGCTTAAGTTGTTCCGCAGTCCGGGGGTCTCTGTTGTGGTATTTTAGTCTTCATATTGCGCCACACATTTTAAATGGAAAACAGGTCTGGACTACAGGCAGGCCAGTCTAGTACCCATACTCTTTTACTATGATTGCTTTGTAACACGTGGCTTGGCATTGTCTTGCTGAAATAAGCAGGGGCGTCCATGACAATGTTGCTTGGATGGCAACATATGTTGCTCCAAAACCTGTTTGTACCTTTCAGCATTAATGGTTCCTTCACAGATGTGTAAGTCACCCATGCCTTGGGCACTAATACACTCCCATACCATCACAGATGCTGGCTTTTGAACTTTGCGCCTATAACAACCCGGATGGTTCTTTTACTCTTTGTTCCGGAGGATGTCCACAGTTTCCAAAAACTATTTGAAATGTGGACTGGTCAGACCACAGAACACTTTTCCACTTTGCATCAGTCGATCTTAGATGAGCTCGGGTGTGAAGCCGGCGGTGTTTCTGGGTGTTGTTGATAAATGGCTTTTGATTTGCATAGTAGAGTTTTAACTTGCACTTACAGATGTAGCAACGAACTGTAGTTACTGACAGTGGTTTTATGAAGTGTTCCTGAGCCCATGTGGGGATATCCTTTACACACTGATGTCGCTTTTTGATGCAGTACCGCCTGAGGGATCGACGGTCCGTAATATCATCACTTACGTGCAGTGATTTCTCCAGATTCTCTGAACCTTTTGATGATATTACAGACCGTAGATGGTGAAATCCCTAAATTCCTTGCAATAGCTGGTTGAGAAATGTTGTTCTTAGACTGTTCGACAATTTGCTCACGCATTTGTTCACAAAGTGGTGACCCTCGCCCCATCCTTGTTTGTGAATGACTGAGCATTTCATGGAAGCTGCTTTTATACCCAATCATGGCACCCACCTGTTCCCAATCAGCCTGTTCACCTGTGGGATGTTCCAAATAAGTTTTTGATGAGCATTCCTCAACTTTCTCAGTCTTTTTTGCCATTTGTGCCAGCTTTTTGAAACCTGTTGCAGGCATCAAATTCCAAATAACTAATATTTGTAAAAAAATAACGTTTTCCAGTTCGAACGTTTAGTATCTTGTCTTTGCAGTCTATTCAATTGAAATCATTGTATTCTGTTTTTATTTACCATTTACACAACGTGCCAACTTCACTGGTTTTGGGGTTTGTAGTTTAATTAACTCTAAACACTTGGGTAGGTTTGCTGAGCCTTTAAAAGTCTCTCAGTCGGGGTCAGTAGGCTACAACATCATAGGAAGATGCTGACTTGACAGATGTCCAGAAGGCAGTCGCTGACACCCCAGCCAGCAAGGAAGCCACAAAAGGTCATTGCTTGTTTACACAGAGAACATGAGTCAATTATATCACCAGATCATTTTCAATTATTTGTCCTTTAAATTCAGAAAAAGTTTGCTATTCATTGTGTATGGCGTCTTTTTTTTTTTTTTTTTTAGATTCCTGTTGCCATGATGTTGACGTTAATTTTTCATTGAATAATGCATGTTTCCTACACACTATTTAGTTATAGCACAAGATTCATATCAAGCAATCAATGAACTTTATTGCTTTGCAAACATTTGGTGGCACAAAATAGTACCGGCGTTCCCAGATATATTCCAATGAGTACCACAAGAATGATAGCATGTACATAAATATTTAGGAATATAAATATACATACAGTGTGGAGGTTGCCTCCTAGCAGCTCCACTGTCAGACACGGCACAGGAGCTAAGCGTGCAGGTTTTAACAAGGTTTTAATCAACATAGGTTTTCAACAAAAGTTTCTCCAGCAGAACGCGACCTTTCAGTCACGTCCGTATCATCTCTCTCTCACTGCTCCCGGCCGCTTACTGTTAAAGACAACAGATGATTAGATTACCACGTACCACTTGTGAAATCTAATCACCTGCCAGCTGTGTCTCGCCGTCAGCACTGCCACGCCCCCGTCCGATGGTGCTCTGTCCTCAGCACCATGGACAGAGGCGGTGACCTTTGCTCCTGCAGGCAGCACTGACAACATCTCCCCCCACATACAGTATATGATGCAGTAAGTTGAATGATGCGGACACGCTTGTTACTGGATACTTTCTAATGTGCTTTGGCCTATAATTTAGCATGTTTACCTTTTTGAATAACCTGACTGAAATAGAAGAAAAGACCTACCTTGTGTGCTTGTTGGAGGATATTTAGGTGTTAACTGGCATTCACAGTCCATCCCTGTTTCTACATTTTGTTATGTTACAGCCTTATTCCAAAATGGAATACATTGATTTTTGTTCTCAAAATTCTACACACCATACCCCATAATGACAATTTGAAAGTATTTTTTTTTAAATTTTTGCTAATTTATTAAAAATAAAGCAAATTTAAAAAAATGTCTGAGTTGAAGACCGTTTTGGAGCAGGTTTTCATCGAGGATGTCTCTGTACATTGCTGCATTCATTTTTCCCTCTACCCTGACTATTCTCTGTCATTCACTGTCAAGTGTGGACCTTATATATAGACAGGCTTTCCAAACCAATGAATTTCACCACAGGTGGACTCCAATTAAGCTGTAGGAACATCTCAAGGATAATCAATTGAAACAGGATGCCTGTGAGCTCACTTTTGAGCTTCATTGCAAAGGCTGTGAATACTAATGCTCATTTCATTTTAACACATTTAAAAACATTTCTAAAAAAAACTAACATTTTCACATTGTCATTATGGGGGATTTTGCGTAGAAATTTGAGGATAAAAATGCATTTATTCCATTTTAAATAAAATGTGGAAAAAGAGTGCATTGTATGTGTATTATGTATTACTATTAGTAGTGACAAGATTTAAATAATTATATTATTTTAATGATTAGAGATTGCCATTAATGCAGAAGTTTTGGTCTTTTCCGGAAAAGAAAATCACAAAATCTGTGTACATGCTTTTATAAGTCATCATATATTTAGAAAAATATATGCTATGTATATGCTGATGCGAGAAATGAAAGACTAGGAGGTGATATTGAATGGCATTGTTTGATATTCCAAGATGAATTCATCAATCATGGCTTGTTTATCAGCCTGTGTTGACACATGCGTTTGTGGAAGTTTCTAGTGAGAGTTAGAAAAAAAACGACAAATGTTTGAATTATCTTCCATTAGGAAAACAAGGACAGGTCCATTTAGAGATGTGCGGCACTTCCATTAGTTGGTGTTTGGACATCTGCGGGGCCCCAACCAGATAAAGCCTGGTGGAGTCTTTTGGAACATGGAGGGATTATCCAAACAGTGTGACACTTGCTAATGAAAACAATCCTCACCGTCTCGACATTAGAGGAGTTTGTGTGTGTGTGTGTGTGTGTGTGTGTGCGTGTGTGTGTGTGTGTGTGTGTGTGTGTGTGTGTGTGTGTGTGTGTGTGTGTGTGTGTGTGTGTGTGTGTGTGTGTGTGTGTGTGTGTGTGTGTGTGTGTGTGTGTGTGTGTGTGTGTGTGTGTGTGTGTGTGTGCGCGCATGTGTGTGTGTGTGTCGTAAAGTAAAAAATGAACATTCACTGCTTGCCATTATATTAGGTACACCTGTGTGAGGCTAGGTATTGGTTATATCAGGGGAATATCACTGTGAAATCAAATATACATATATATGTATATACGTATATAGGGGTGTGGGAAAAAGTATCGATTCTCATTTTTCAAAAATCGATTTTTTCATTTTTTTTATTTTTTTTTTATTTTTTATTAATCAATCCAACAGATGTAAGCACAAGTTAACACTTGCAGGGCATTACTGCCTGACGCACCTCCGACAGTGCCATGTGGTGCTGGCTGCAGGGTCGTCAGCCGGGAGCCACCCTTCACAGATGTTTCGCTCCTTTAATCCCGGAACATCTCTGGGTGGTGGAGCAGCGACAGGGACGTCTCCCTGCCACCCCCTGCAGCCAGCTGGAGGATCCATAGTGTACCCACATTCTAACCCCGGTGTTATTGCTGTTGTGTATATGGAATGAGTCCCAAGGGACTATGCATGGCAGGGACGTCCATCTCCCTGAGTCAAGCGTGGGCCTGACCGCATAACATAACATGGCAGCAGGGAAGCCTCCCTACTGCCCCCTGTCTACACGCCTTGCTTTCCCCACGCCTTGTCGTTTCTTCTGAGCCACAACCAGAAGCTCCCCTGTTCTGCCTCCTCTGCCAGGGCTTTGAGGGCCTTCTTTAGATTGGAGCCTTTGATCCCAAGGGACTTTAGGAGTCGCTGGGTGGATGCTCCAGTGTAGCCTCTACAGCCAACTTCTACTGGATAGGTGAAGGGCCTCCATCCTGCTTGTGCACACTCACTTGCCAGCTCTGAGTACTTGTCCCTCTTTCTTTCAAAGGCAGCCTCCATTCCCTCTTCCCATGGTACCGTTAATTCTACCATGATGACAGTTTTAGTAGAGGTGGACCACAGGACAATGTCTGGGCGTAACGAGGTTGTTGTGATCTCTTGAGGGAACTTCAACTGACGATCTAGATCAGCCCTCATGTTCCATTCTCCGCCAGCTGACAGGAGAGACTGGATGCTCTTGCTGCTGCTCTGAGGCTGGCCACCTTGCTTGACAAACTTAATCAACCGCTGAGCTGTTCCCGGACTGGCCCCATTTGCTTCCACTCTGCGTGCCTCCAGGATTTCAGCTAGCCTTCGCAGGACGCGGTCGTGCCGCCATCCATACCGGCCCTGCGACAAAGCTACCTTGCAGCCAGAAAGAATGTGACGCAAGCTTGGGTTCTGGGAGTCACAGAGCTGGCAGGTCACCTCTGCCCCGTACCACACATGCAAGTTCCCGGGACTGGGGAGGGTATCGTACGTGGCCCTGATGAGGAAACTTAGCCTCGCCTGGGGCATCTTCCACATGTCTGCCCACGTAACAACTCTGTTGACAACAGCCTCCCAATTGGTCCATCTCCCTTGCTGCTGTTGGCCCACAGCCTTGATCATATAGCTCTCCTCTTCCATCTTAACCGAGGTACGACGAGGTACGTGCCCCGGTGATCCGAGGGGGAGATCCTTTTGGCTATCACTGAGCTGGACTTTGATGTGTTCCTCCAACTCCTGCTCACTGGTCTGGAGTGTCCCGTTCTTCTTTTCCTCTAGCAGGCTTCGAGCATACTTGAAGGGGTCCCGGAAGAACAAAACAATACCCAGCAATACCATAATAATGCAATCCAATTCCAAAACCAAACCCGACCCAGCAACACTCAGAACTGCAATAAACAGAGCAATTGAGAGGAGACACAAACACGACACATAACAATCCAAAAGTAGTGAAACAAAAATGAATATTATCAACAACAGTATCAATATTAGTAACAATTTCAACATAGCAGTGATTAAAAATCCCTCATTGACATTATCATTACAGACATTTATAAAAAAATAAAAAAATAAAAAAATGTCACAGTGGCTTACACTTGCATCGCATCCCATAAGCTTGACAACACACTGTGTCCAATATTTTCACAAAGATAAAATAAGTCATATTTTTGGTTCATTTAATAGTTAAAACAAATTAACATTATTGCAATCAGTTGATAAAGTGGTCCTTTACAATTATAAAAGCTTTTTACAAAAATCTACTACTCTGCTTGCATGTCAGCAGACTGGGGTAGATCCTGCTGAAATCCTATGTATTGAATGAATAGAGTATTGTTTTGAATCGGAAAAATATCGTTTTTGAATTGAGAATCGCGTTGAATCGAAAAAATCGATTTATAATCGAATCGTGACCCCAAGAATCGATATTGAATCGAATTGTGGGACACCCAAAGATTTGCAGCCCTAATATATATATATATATATATATATATATATATATATATATATATATATATATATATATATATATATATATATATATATATATATATATATATATATATATATATATATATATATATATATATATATATATATATATATATATATATATATATATATATATATATATATATATATATATATATATATATATATATATATATATATATATATATATATATATATATATATATATATATATATATATATATATATATATATATATATATATATGTATTAGGGCTAAATAAATATATATATATATATATATATATATACTGTATATTGTGGAAGTTTCTTCCTAGCAGTTTCACTGTCAGACACGGCACAGGGGCCAAGCGTGCAGGTTTTAACAAGGTTTTAATGATAATGTTTTAACAAAAGTTTTCTCTCCAGTAGAACGTGACTTTTCAGTCACGTCCGTATCCTCTCTCCCCCTCTGCTCTCGGCCGCTTACTGTTAAAGACAACAGATGAATAGATTAAAACCGTACCACCTGGGAAATCTAATCACCTGTCAGTTGTGTCTCGCCGTCAGCACATGCCCCGCCCCCATCCAATGGTGCTCGTCCTCAGCACCATAGACAGAGGTGGTGACCTTTGCCCCTGCAGGCGCGCTAGCCACACCTCCCTCCAAATATATATATATATATATATATATATATATATATATATATATATATATATATATATATATATATATATATATATATATATATATATATATATATATATATATATATATGCATGCATACTTTTTTTTTTGCCTTTAGTTGGTGTTAATCATAAAAAAATGTAAAATGTCTTTTTTTTCAATGCTTTAATCTCTAGATCTTCAGTGTGTCAATATAAAGTTGTATTTGTTTTTTTATTTTATGTTTTATGCCCTTTTTGTTAAAAAAAATAAAAACTGTTTTTTATAGCAAACACAAAATATGCAATGTTTTCGTAGTGGAATCTTTGATGTGAAGTAATTGGAGCCTTAAATAGGTCAATAATTCATAAAAACATTCATTTTGATTGATTATTATTTTTGATCAATGACACTTTAAAAAAAAGTCCCACTAAAATTCTTATTCTATTTATCTGTGTTCTTATGGTTTTATGTGTTATGAATTTGCACTAAATTAGTTTTGCTTACAATTTTGTTGTACAATGTACAATGACAATAAAGATATATTCTATTCTATTAGTGACGCAAATAGAATTAACAAATGTGTCACGGACCGGTAACGGTCCCTGTACCGGTGGTTGGGGACCACTGCTGTAGGCAAAGCCTTATAACTTCTTGCAAAATGAACCTAATGTTTAAAGATGAGACTACATTTATGAATTTATATTTCTGCTTGTTAACAAAGTCATTTAACCAGCAGCACAAGCCGGGTGAAATGTCAGCAGCCTCGCTTTAGGGCGTGTGCGGTCTTCAAAGTCGAATTCGTGGCCACGACACATTTATTATTCCTCCCCAAAATGCACGGAAAATGAAATCACTCCGTTTCCTCCCGCCGCCTTCGACGTGCTCACCGTGGACGGAGGGAAAGATTAAATCATGTATTTACTCAGTGAAAAGCCTCCTTTTCCACCATGCGCTATAATCTATTTACACTTTCACAGCCAGCCGGGGCTGACGCGGTTTTTAATTGCAAGCAAATCAGCTGGCTTAAAATAAACCCCGGGTCTGACATGTTGCGTAAACGCAGCGCACGAGTGTCCCAATTAAAACCAATGATGCTTTATTGGCTGCTCTTCAAATAACACGCACTGTACTGTATGAGTGATTCTAATGCTAATAAGACGACATAATGCCATCAGGGCCTAATTGCGGCTCCCTGAGGTGCCCGAGACACGGCTGGCAATAACACCAGAAGAGAAGAGGGAATTCATTTATGATTATTTATGATTGGAAAAGGAGTAAATTCATTACGCCACTCTATTAGCGCAGCAATAACGCCACAAAAATGCCTCGGGCCGAATACATAATGCTGGTCATGAGCATGAACTATGAAAAGATTGGTTAAGAAGACACCACACAAATACTGCAACATCTAATAGGAAAAGTACCCCAAAAAATACACAACATGATGCACATGTATCCTCTGTACCTGCCAAGTAAATTTGGACTTTTTATTTTATTTTTATTTTTATTTTTATTTATTTATTTATTTTTTTTGTATATGAATTTATTAATCAATCAAAAAAACAATACACAACAATACCACAACAATGCGATCCAATTCCAAAACCAAACCCGTCCCAGCAACGTTAAGAACAACAATAAATAGAGCAATTGAGAGAAATTGAGGACACACAAACATGACACGGAACAATCCAAATGTAGTGAAACAAAAATTAACATTATCGACAACAGCATCAATATTAGTAACAATTTCAAAATAGCACCGATTAAAAAACCCTCATTGATATTATCATTAAAAACATTAATAAAACAAATAATAATAAAAAAAAATAGAAATGAACAATAGTGTCACAGTGGCTTACACTTGCATCACATCCCATAAGCCTGACAACACACTGTGTCCAACATTTTCCCCAAAGATATAATAAGTCATATTTTGGTTCATTTATTAGTTGAAACAAATTTAAATAATGGATGCCATATTCCAATATATGACTCATTATTGTCTAAACAAAATGCAGTTTGTTCTACTGATATCATCTCCATAGCTTGTGTGTACCAGTCAGTATGAGTTGGACTATCAACAGCTATCCATTTTTTAAATATTACCCTTTTTGTTATTATGCATATTGAAAGAAAAGCATTTTTACTCTTTGATGACACGTTACTAAATTGATGGAGATCCCCAAGAATACAAGTTTGCAGTGTCTTTGGGATGTTTACATTAAGGAATGTGATTGCTTCTTTTGTTGTTTTCAACCATAACTCTTTTATTCTCTGACATTCCCACAATAAATGAACAAGAGTTCCTTCAGCTGCCCGACACTTCATACATAACTTGCTATCTATTACACCAATTTTAAACAGCTGAGGAGATGTAAAATACAATCTCTTCAATATCTTAAATTGAGTCAGCTTATCTTTAATACTTCTAAAGGGCTTATTGGCATTTTTCCAAAATATCATTCCATGATATGTCTCTTTCATCTAAAATGTTTAAGTCCATCTTCCATTTCCGAACACATGCATCATTTGCATTTCTAGTGTGGTGTTCATTTATTATTCCATAAAATAGTTTAATTAATTTCTTATTTGTATCTTGATTAAAAAGTGCATCTTCTAGTTCATGGCTATTTAAGGACACACTTTCAGAGGATATGCATCTATTTACAGTGTGTTTTAAAGAGATAAAATGTAAAAAATGATTTCTGGGTACATTATATTGATCAACTAAATCATTGAACGGTTTAAAAGAGTTTTTATTAATAATAATATGAGGTTTAGTAATACCTCATTTGGACTTTGAAAATATTATCGATTGTTGTGGAGAAATGCAAAGAAATGTCAAGAAATGAGGCAGACTGGGCACAGCTATAACAACATGGAGGCACACAACATTGTGGAGCGACCACTCGACAGTCTATTGGAGCGTTCATTGCTGGAAAGGTCACAAAGACCCATAACACTAAATAAAACGATGATATACAAATGCCGTGAAATGCTATGTTGTGTTATTTTTTCTCAGTACACTACAAAAACTGAAATCTAAGTAAGATTAAATATCTCAAATAAGAGTGATATTTGCTTATATTCTGTCTGATAAGATAATTCTTCTCTCTATGCAGATTTTATGTTAGAGTGTTTTACTTGTTTTATGTGTTTTGGTCCTTAATGATCTCAGTAAGATATTACAGCTTGTTGCTGAGATTTTATGACCTATATTGAGTAAAAACATGCTTGAAACTAAAATATCAACTGTTGCAAAGCTGTGTCATCAACACTCACAAGTATAAAACGGCTTTTTCAAAGTAAAAAGGTCTTATTTCAAGCATGAAAAAAATGCACATTCAGATAAATTCTTCAAAATTACAATTAAAAAATATTATACATATATATATATATATATATATATATATATATATATATATATATATATATATATATATATATATATATATATATATATATATTCCTTGCGCACTAATGACTGAAAGAGCACGCACTTGGCGCAATGATGTCATGTTATCGATGGGAAAATGCATCTTTAGACCATATGATTTGCCTGAGCGGCTGGAAGACCCCGAGAGTAACAAGCGGTTGCCTTGTTGCCTTTCCATTAAAAACAATAAATTAGTTTTTAGTACAAGTTTGCTGGTTTCAAGAAATGTAATGCCGAGCGCATATCATTATGTCAAGATAATGGCACTAGCATTTACTTAATTTAAGAACATTTTTCAACATATTGAACAAAAAGGTCTCATATTTGTTTTTTTCTACCAAGAAAAGTGCACTTGTTATTAGTGAGAATATACTTATTGTAAGGTATTTTGGGGTTCATTGATGTTAGCTAATTTATTTGTTTTGGAAAGTCTTGACAAGCTGAATTTTCTTGTTCTATTGGCACATAATTTTGCTTAGTTCAAGTAAAATACCCCTATTTTTTTTTTCTTCTTCTTGTTTTTCAACACTGACTTTTTGCAGTGTACCCCTCCTTGGTAGGACCCTTACTCTGATTTAACACTCATGCAGCACACATTTACAGTTTATTATAGGTCCAGCTTATCGTAATATTCAATAAACTGTAAATTTGTGCTGCAAAAGTCATACCATTGTTTTATTTAGGTTATGTGTCTTTGTGTTTTTTCCAGCAATGAACGTTCCAATAGACTCTCGAGTGGTCGCTCCACAACGTTGTGCGCCTCCATTGGGTTGAGTTTTTTCTTGCCCTGATGTGGGATCTGAGCCGAGGATGTCGCTGTGGCTTGTGCAGCCCTTTGAGACACTTGTGATTAAGGGCTATATAAATAAACTTTGATTGATTTGATTGATGATTGACATTGTGCTGGACTTTAAATAGACCCCCCTTTTAGACCAGTTGATCTGCCATCTTTTCTTTCTGCTCTGTCCCCCTCCAAACTTCTCTATTTTCAGGAAAAGTTAAAGTTAAAGTACTAATGATTGTCACACACACACACTAGGTGTGGTGAAATGTGCCCTCTGCATTTCACCCATCCCCTTGTTCACCCACTGGGGGGTGAGGGGAGCAGTGAGCAGCAGCGGTGGCCACGCCTGGGAATCATTTTTTGTGATTTAACCCCCAATTCCAACCCTTGATGCTGAGTGCCAAGCAGGGAGGTAATGGGTCCCATTTTTATAGTCTTTGGTATGACTCGGCCGGGGTTTGAACTCACAACCTACCGATCTCAGGGCGGACACTCTAACCACTAGGCCACTGAGTAGGTTATTTAAAGAGAAACTACATCTGGTATGACGATGTCGGCCAACCCTGGAAGCTAGCTCAGCTTTTCTGGCGAGGGGGGGGGTATATTGTAGCGTCCCGGAAGAGTTAGTGCTGCAAGGGGTTCTGGGTATTTGTTCTGTTGTGTTTATGTTGTGTTACGGTGTGGATGTTCTCCCGAAATGTGTTCGTCATTCTTGTCTGGTGTGGGTTCACAGTGTGGCGCATATTTGTAACAGTGTTAAAGTTGTTTATACGGTCCACCCTCAGTGTGACCTGTATGGCTGTTGACCAAGTATGCATGGCATTCACTTGTGTGTGTGAAAAGCCGTAGGTATTATGTGATTGGGCCGGCACGCAAAGGCGGTGCCTTTAAGGTTTATTGGCGCTCTGTACTTCTCCCTACGTCCGTGTACCACTCCGTACAGCGGTGTTTTAAAAAGTCATAAATTTTACTTTTTGAAACCGATACCGATAATTACTGATATTACATTTTAAAGCATTTATCGGCCGATAATATCGGCAGTCCGATATTATCGGACATCTCTAACTAGCAGTATGGCCATCAGCAAAGAAAAATCTATAAATCAGCCGCGCCGCCTTATAAGCTGCAGGGTTCAAAGTGTAGGAAAATGTAGAGGCTTATAGTCTGGAATTTTCAGTTCTTTTGGTGGTGATGTGACCTCCGTGCGGCACAACGTTTGAAAGAAAAATCCAAACACTTATCTCACTTCGGGTCTTTTTTATTTTTGGTAGTGTTTACGGGCCCCTGCGACAATGTGGGGGCCCCTCTACGCAGGGGTCGGATCAGGAACAGATGGACAGGGTGATGACCTCCCCCGGCAGGCGAGAGCGGCTGCCACTCAAGTGCGGAGAAGTGTTATGGCTGTGAGGGTGCGACGCCAAACTGGGTCCACATGATGAGTGACACAACAAGTGGGACGCCACCCACGTGCGAGCCGGATGATTTTTCATTGCAGCGTGACGCCAAGAAGAGCGAAAGGAATTCGATTAAAGCAGAATAAGATACTCCGTGCTTTACAAGGAGGCTCCAGATGCTGCTAACGTCTTTACCCTTCTCTTCTCCTTCTCCTGAAGACAACAACGTCCCACCCCTACATCTCCTCCACCTCCTCACCGCCATGATCAGGTTTCCCTCGCCAGGAGAAGAAGAGCTTGTTCTGATCAATGACAGGAAACCAGACAATGAGAAGATGTGAAACTGATCGCCCCTTGCCCTGCGTGAAGATGGACATCATGTGCAAAGTATTGTGTCAATGCAACGCACTGCCGTACTTTCCACTTTTTTACCTCACTTCATGGCTCATGAGTGCCGAAGTCATCCATAAAACACAAACAATAAGTTAACACAAGTCAAAGATCTTTTATATAACAGGAGTGCTCTGCGATTTTTTTAAAAGACCGACTGGAACGATGCCAGTCAAAGATCCTGTTTATGACAGGAGGACTCTGCTGCTTTTTAAAGAATTGAAAGAAAATTCACATGTCAAAGATCATCTACATGACAGGATAGATGCTCTGTAGGTTTTTAAGACACTACTGGAAATATTCTTCTCTACACTGTAAAGTCTGTAGTACATTACAGGAGCTCTCTGCTGTTTGTTAAAAATCGACAACAAAAATGTAAATCAAAAATCCTATATATCAGTGGTCCCCAACCACCGGGCGGCACAAGAAGTTAAAAAAAAAAAAAAAAAAAAAAGATTTTTATTTTTTTTTTTTTAATTAAATCAACATAAAAAACACAATATATACATTATATATCAATATAGATCAATACAGTCTGCAGGGATACAGTCCGTAAGCACACATGATTATATTTCTTTATGACAAAAAAAATATATATATTTTTTTTTTTACTACCCCTCACCCCCCGGTCCGTGGGACAAATTTTCAAGCATTGACCGGTCCGCAAGTACAAAAAGGTTGGGGACCACTGCTAGATATGACTGGAGCGCTACGCTGATTAAGAATCAACAAAAAATAGAAATGTCAAAGATTCTCTGTTTGACAGGAGCGCTATGCTTATTAAGAATCAACAACAAATACAAATGTCAAAGATCTTCTATATATCAGGAGCGCTGTATGGATTTTTAGGTATTGACAACAAATACAAATGTCAAAGGTTCTCTATATATGACAGGAGCGTTCTGCTGCTTTTTAGAAATCGACAACAAACACAAATGTCAAAGTTTTGACAGGAGTACTACGCTGATTTTTACAGATTTCGACAACAAATACAAATGTCAAAGATCCTCTGTATGACAGGAGCGCTATGCTGATTAAGAATCAACAACAAATACAAATGTCAAAGATCTTCTATATATCAGGAGCGCTGTGTGGCTTTTTAGGTATTGACAACAAATACAAATGTCAAAAGTCCTCTATTTGACAGGAGCGCTATGCTGATTTTTACAGATTTCGACAACAAATACAAATGTCAAAGATCCTCTGTATAATAGGAGCGCTATGCTGATTTTTACAGATTTCGACAACAAATACAAATGTCAAAGATCCTCTGTATGATAGTACCGCTATGCTGATTTTTACAGATTTCGACAACAAATACAAATGTCTAAGATCTTCTATATATCAGGAGCGCTCTGTGGCTTTTTAGGTATTGACAACAAATACAAATGTCAAAGGTCCTCTATATATGACAGGAGCGTTCTGCTGCTTTTTAGGAATCGACAACAAACACGAATGTCAAAGTTTTGACAGGAGCACTACGCTGATTTTTACAGATTTCGACAACAAATACAAATGTCAAAGATGCTCTATTTGACAGGAGCACTATCATGATTTTTACAGATTTCGACAACAAATACAAATGTCAAAGATCCTCTGTATGACAGGAGCGCTATGCTGATTAAGAATCAACAACAAATACAAATGTCTAAGATCTTCTATATGTCAGGAGCGCTCTGTGGCTTTTTAGGTATTGACAACAAATACAAATGTCAAAGGTCCTCTATTTGACAGGAGCGTTCTGCTGCTTTTTAAGAATCGACAACAAACACAAATGTCAAAGTTTTGACAGGAGCACTACGCTGATTTTTACAGATTTTGACAACAAATACTAATGACAAAGATGCTCTATTTGACAGGAGCACTATCATGATTTTTACAGATTTCAACAACAAATACAAATTTCAAAGATCCTCTGTATGACAGGAGCGCTATGCTGATGTTTACAGATTTCGACAACAAATACAAATGTCAAAGATCCTCTGTATGACAAGAGCGCTATGCTGATTAAGAATCAACAACAAATACACATGTCAAAGATCCTCTGTAAGATAGGAGTGCTATGCTGATTTTTACAGATTTCGACAACAAATACAAATGTCAAAGATCCTCTTTATGACAGGAGGGCTCTGCTGCTTTTAAAGAATTGAAAGAAAATTCACATATCTAAGATTATCTACATGACAGGATAGATGCTCTGTAGGTTTTAAGAAACTACTGGAAATATTATTCTCTACACTGTAAAGTCTGTAGTACATTACAGGAGCTCTATGCGGTTTGTTAAAAAATCGACAACAAAAATGTCAGTCAAAGATCCTATATATGACAGGAGCGCTATGCTGATTAAGAATCAACAACAAATACAAATGTCAAATATTTTTTATATATCAGGAGCGCTCTGTGGCTTTTTAGGTATTAACAACAAAGATCCTCTATATATCAGGAGCGCTCTGCTGCTTTTTAAATATTGACAACGAATACAAATGTCAAATATCATCTAATTGACAGCAGCGCTATGCTGATTAAGAATCAACAACAAATACAAATGTCTTTGAGGGTACGATGACTCCTAAAGATCTTTGGTGCAAGACTGTTGCTAGTTTTTTGTTGTTTTTTTACGAAAAATACGCCTCCAATGTGGTTAAGTCGGAAAATTGTCTCGAAATCTGAATAATTTGCTTCAACGGAACACAAAAGTTGACAAAAGTCTTTGGACACGGGTCCTAATGATCCAATCAGCGGTCAGATTTTACTAATAGTTGCTCCTTACAGTAGGTAGGGTTTTCACATGGCCCCTATCTTCACAGTTTACCTGACACAGGAAACGTGACAAATTGAGGGGGTGCACGAACCACTTTGGCCGCTAGACAGCAGTAGAGTGTGGAATATCTTAAAATGTGTTTTGTGGCAATTCAAACTTTGACCACGGTAGAGTGGCGCTTTCCGTCATTTTCAGCAGACTGCATTGTAAAATGGTTAACTCCCCGCCTTTCTTTCACGCGACATCCACCCAGTAATGCGGACATATTAATCCATTCCCTACTGTAAACACACACACACACACACACACACACACACAAATCCTTGTATTTGTTACCTTCTTGAGACCTCCGTAAAATGCCTACCTCTTTAGGACCACCCTTTCTAGATATGTAAAGATGTGTATTTACAACATTAATAATATATACATACTATGCAAATGTAAAAAAAAACTTGTTGTGAAAAATGAGTTGGAAGTTCACAAAAAAAAGGTCACAATTTTCACAAGAAAAACTGAACATTTGTGCAATATTATGATAAAAAGTAGGAATTTTACTCAATTTTATAAGAACATTTTAAAATGTTGGCAATTTTATGAAAATAGTTGCAATTTTACTTGGCATAATTATGACAAAAGTCATAATTTTACTCAAAAAATGTCACCATTTTACAAGAACCAAAAAAAAAATGACAACATTGTGATAAAATTCAGAATTTTATATGACAAATGACACCATTTTGCATTAAAAAGTAATAATTTTACATAAAAAAGTAATAATTTTACGAGAAAAAATTGCAATATTACAGAAACAGAAAGAATATGAGAAATTGTTCCCAATTTTATAAGAAAAAAGTCGACACATTGTGAGAAAAAGACTGCTTTTAGTTATTTTTTTATTTTATTTTTTTATTATTTTGTCATTGGTTTTTAATCTTCATTATTTACTTCACGTTATTACAGTATGACTCTATATACATATGTATTTAATTTTTTTAAATTAATTTTGGGCGAAGGGGGCGCGTTTCAATTTCTTACACACACTCGTTATTACATATGTTGGCCAGAGGGGGAGCACTTCAAATTTTTACACACACTTGTTAACTCATATGTTGACCAGAGGGGGAGCACTTTTAAAACCGACAAACAGTCAATTTGAAAAATCCCTTCTTTTTGGGACCACCCTCATTTTGATAGATTTCACCACCAGGGGTGCTAATGAGACATTCTCTATTAGATGCAATGGTTTTTTCGTATTGGGACCATGATTTATGTCCTAACTTGTTCACCGGTCCTCACATGGAAGGTACTTTTCTTTGTTGATGTCTCAAGAAGGGTAGAAATACAAGAACACACACACACACACACCCACACACACACATCAGCAATGCCTTGTTTATTCATTGGCAGTACTTCCAAGGCACTGCTTCAGTCCTAAAAGGTGCTCCTTTATCTCCATCTCTTCTTCTTCTGGATCAGTTTCAGCGTCCTGGCGAATGTCAGGCTGATAATACAACAGAGAAGAAAAATGGACGCTTCATTACAGCGGGAGATTGCATTCTGCATGATCTCATTGCATCCTACGTCGGATTTATTGCAAGATATTTTGCAGCAGATAGGATCTGAATTCTCGGAGCCAAGTGTGTGTGTGTGTGTGTGTGTGTGTGTGTGTGTGTGTGTGTGTGTGTGTGTGTGTGTGTGTGTGTGTGTGTGTGTGTGTGTGTGTGTGTGTGTGTGTGTGTGTGTGTGTGTGTGTGTGTGTGTGTGTGTGTGTGTGTGAGTGTGTGTTTCTGTACTGTGCTTCATGCCACCTCAGCTAACTCTCAACTTCTGTCCAAACACGGAGCTTTAAATTGAATTAGGACTCCATGCTGCTGTCCCCGCTGAGCCCCTTAACCAACGCCTTTAACACCCTCCCCTGCTCTCAGAACACACACACATATGCACCATTCCAAACATACACACACACGCACACGTAACACACAGTACCAAAAGATACTCCAGAACAAACAATCTTAGCTCAGACGTTTTCCTAAAACAACACAATGAACGAGAGGATTGTATTGGGAGCCTCCCTTTTGCAAGGACGAGTCCCCCCAGATTCTTTTATTCTAAGGCTGTCTGAATAATGATTTACTAACTTACACTCACTTTTATTCAATTATTTTAATATTATTATGCTACAATTATTTACTAACTTACACTCAGTTGTATTCAATTATTTTAATATTATTATGCTAGAATAATTTACTAACTTACACTCACTTTTACTCAATTATTTTAATATTATTATGCTAGAATTATTTACTAACTTACACTCAGTTGTATTCAATTATTTTAAAATTATTCTACTAGAATTATTCACTAACGTACACTCACTTTTCATCTATTATTTTAATATTATTATGCTAGAATTATTTACTAACTTACACTCAGTTGTATTCAATAATTTTAATATTATTCTGCTAGAATTATTTACTAACTTACACTCACTTTTATTCAATTATTTTAATATTATTATGCTACTTTTTAAATACACCAATGGTGCAACTGGACACATCCTCAGTGATGTAACCTAGGATCACAGGGGGTTTCGGGTCTTTCAACAATCAGACCCCCTCCCCTAGGCGACCCAGCTAGGGTTGATCAGGCCCCAGCCTGTGTCCAGGTAGCGCTACTGCCCTACATGCCACGCCTCTCCCCTCCTGATCCCCAGCCACCTTGATGCCACTTCTGCTGCATCTGTGGCTAACTTCATGGCCCTTTGCTGGCTGGCCCCTGTGATGCCAAGCATTCTGTAGGCCCTGCAGAGGGATTTGCCCACAAACCCTCGACATCCCACTTCAACGGGCCGGCACATCGCTCGCCACCCATTGCTCCGAC
The DNA here is from genome assembly GCF_033978785.1 of Entelurus aequoreus. Lineage (NCBI taxonomy): Eukaryota > Metazoa > Chordata > Actinopteri > Syngnathiformes > Syngnathidae > Entelurus > Entelurus aequoreus. Next base: position 61,209,485 of record NC_084739.1, read on the forward strand.
ACTCCTCCACAAGCTGAGAGTACTTTGCGTTCTTCCTCTCATTGGCCTCTCATACGGTCCTCCCAAGGCACTGTGAGCTCCAGGAGGATTACCTGCTTGGAGGCAACTGAGGTAAGCACAATATCTGGCCTTAGTGTTGTTTTGGCAACCACGTCAGGGAACTTCAACTGCTTGCCCAGATCAACTGACAGCTCCCAGTCGCGTGCTGTTGCCAACAGACCAGAAGAGGTGTTCCGGGCAGCCAGTGTTGACTTCTCCCCAGCTCTGATGAAAGCGGTGCTCTTCACTGGGCGGAGGCTCTTGCTGTGACTGACTCCCCTGCAGATGGTATCGGCTATGGCCTTCAGGACCTGGTCATGTCGCCAGCGGTACCGCCTCTCACCCAGGGCTTTCGGACAACAGCTTAGGATGTGCTCCAAGGTTCCTCTCCTCTGGCAGAGGGGGCACGCTGGTGTCTCCACCTTCCCCCAGGTGAAGAGGTTGGATGGACTTGGCAGCACGTCGTAGACTGCCTGGATCAAGAACTTTATCCGATGGGGTTCGGCTTTCCAGAGCTCGGTCCATGTGACTTTGCGCTCTGCTGCTTGTTCCCATCTGGTCCAGGCGCCCTGTTGCCGCATTCCCACCATCTGGCAGGCTCGCCTTTCCTCAACTCCTGCTCGCACCTCCTCGAGGATCAGTGACCTCTTCTCTTTCCCCTGCGCCTTATCATAGCGAGGTGTTCTTCTGCTACCTAAGCCAGATCTCCCCTGCGCCACTGTTCCCACCAACACCCTTTGCCGTAGCCTTGCCTCTGCGACATCCACAGCCTCGGCAGCTCTCCACTTCTGCCCCGTCCTGACTTCAATCCCAGCCTGGGCAACCTTTGGGTCACTGGACTCCCGATATTGTAGGAGTTCCCTGGACCGTGTCACCATGAACTCCTCGCTCAAGCTGCTGATGGGGAGCTTCAGCTTGTTATTGTGCCCGTATAGAGCAATGCTGCTCAGGCTTCGCGGCAGTCCCAGCCACCTGCGCAGGAACCTACTGACCCTCATCTCAAAGCCTTCCACCGTTGAAATGGGGACTTCGTACACCATGAGGGGCCAGAGGATCCGGGGGAGAATCCCGTGCTGGTAAATCCAGGCCTTGAACTTGCCAGGAAGGCCAGACTTGTCCACCACGGTCAGCCAGGTCTTCAGGTCTTGGTTGGTCGATTTTGTGGAGGCTACGTCTCTCAGGCTGCAATTGAACACCTTTCCTAAGCTCTTCACAGGTTCCTCTGTGAGTGATGGTATTTTGGTGGTGCCAAGTGAGAGGCAGAACTTGCCAGTAACCTTCCTTCTCTTTAGCACAAGGGACCTCGACTTGGCCGGCTTGAAGCTCATGCGAGCCCAGGAAATCACCTCCTGAAGGCCATTCAAGATCCACCTGCAGCCTGGGACAGATGTAGTGGTCACTGTCAGGTCGTCCATGAAGGCTCGGATGGGTGGCTGTCGGACTCCAGACCTGGAGAGGGGCCCTCTGCACTGAACTTCTGCAGACTTCACCAGCATGTTCATGGCGAGTGCAAAGAGGATGACTGAGATTGTACAGCCAGTGATGATCCCCTTTTCAAGCCTGTGCCAGTCGGAGGTTGTTTTTCCGGAGGAGACTCTCAGATGGAAGTTGGCATAGTAGTCCAGAATGAGGTCTCTGAACTTCTTTGGGATGTGATGCCGGTTCAGTGCCTCTTCGACCAGCTTGTGAGATATGGATCCATAGGCATTTGCGAGGTCCAGCCACAGAACAGCCAAGTCCCCCTTGTTCTCCCTGGCTTCCCTGATGAGCTGAGTTACCACGCCTGTGTTCTCCAGACATCCAGATACCTCTGGGATCCCTCCTTTATGGACTGATGTATCAATGTACGAGTTTTTCAGGAGGTAGTCTGTCAGTCGCCTGGCAATGAGGCTGAAGAAGATCTTCCCTTCAACACTCAGCAACGAGATGGTTCGGAACTGGTTGATGTTCTGAGACTTTTCCTCCTTTGGGACCCACACACCCTCTGCCTGTCTCCACTGGTCTGCTACCTTGCCCCTCCTCCAGATCACCTTCAGGATTTTCCAGAGTCTGCAGAGTAGTCTTGGACAGTTCTTATAGACCTTGTAAGGTACTCTAGACAGGAGCTAGAATTATTTACTAACTTACACTCACTTTTATTCAATTGTTTTAATATTATTATGCTAGAATTATTTTCTAACTTACACTCACTTTTATTCAATTATTTTAATATTTTTATGCTAGAATTATTTACTAACCTACAATCATTTTTATTCAATTATTTTATTATGCTGAAATTATTTACTAACTTACATTCACTTTTATTAGATTATTTTATTATTTTTATGCCAGAATTATTCATTAATGTGCATTCATTTTTATTCAATTATTTTATTATTATGCTAGAATTATTTACTAATTTACATTCATTTTGATTCAATTATTTTATTATTATTATGCTAGAATGATTTATTTACTTACATTCATTTTTATTCAATTATTTTAATATTATTATTCTAGAATTATTTACTAACTTACACTCAGTTGTATTTAATTATTTTAATATTATTCTGCTAGAATTATTTACTAATTTACACTCACTTTTATTAGGTTATTTTATGATTATTATGCCAGAATTATTTACTAATTTACATTAATTTGTATTCAATTATTTTAGTATTATGCTGAAATTATTTACTAACTTACATTCAGTTTTATTAGATTATTTTATTATTATTTTGCCAGAATTATTTATTAACTTACATTCATTTTTATTCAATTATTTTATTATTATGCTATAATTATTTACTAATTTACATTCATTTTGATTCGATTATTTTATTATTATTATGCTACAATGATTTATTAACTTACATTCATTTTTATTCAATTATTTTAATATTATTATTCTAGAATTATTTACTAACTTACACTCAGTTGTATTTAATTATTTTAATATTATTCTGCTAGAATTATTTACTAATTTACACTCACTTTTATTAGGTTATTTTATGATTATTATGCCAGAATTATTTACTAATTTACATTAATTTGTATTCAATTATTTTAGTATTATGCTGAAATTATTTACTAACTTACATTCAGTTTTATTAGATTATTTTATTATTATTTTGCCAGAATTATTTATTAACTTACATTCATTTTTATTCAATTATTTTATTATTATGCTATAATTATTTACTAATTTACATTCATTTTGATTCGATTATTTTATTATTATTATGCTAGAATGATTTATTAACTTACATTCATTTTTATTCAATATTTTTATTATTATGCTAGAATTATTTACTAATTTACATTCATTTTTA